>NC_092047.1:17407028-17707028 GCF_003086295.3 Arachis hypogaea
ATAACTTGCATGGTAGATTAGTTATTTAAATATATGTTATACACAATTTAAAAAAATAAAATATACATAATTTGTTTATTAGTATTGTACTTTAGTTGATAGTGATCATTACAAATTTTGTATATTACAAAGGAACTATTCTAAAGAACTATAATATAAAGTTACATACATGAAAAAAAAAATAAGATAACATAGTTTAGTCTTTGTAAAGATAAATTTATTCTAATTTTAATTATTTCATAAGAAAAAAAAAGAATTTAACCATATTAATTAGATGCATAATAACTTTTCTTTTAAATAATTATTCAAATAGGAGATGATGTATATAAGACAACACAATTACTTTTGTTAATAATTATTCATATATGTTTACATTTATAAACATATAAATATATATTGTTCTTAATAACTAATTTAACTATATTGTATCAATGGGTAATATTGATTATGCATTGTGATCTTGTAATCTGTCAATTATCTAATACATTAGTTTTTATTGACATACCAATGATACAAGGAGCATCCGTAACAAAAATAAAAATAAATAAATAAATAAACAATAAAATCTATAGAATCTAAAAAAAAAAACAAATATTTTAAAAAAAATTCCTTAAACAAATTAATAGTGATGAGCGCTAATTCATCTTCCTTTAAAGTTAAAAAGAACTAAATAGCGATATCCTTCTTCTCACATTCTCTTGTATCACAATCTTCATCCTTTTTACCTGGTGACACAAAGATTTATACCAATTGGTTAGATTTTACATAGAATAGCAATTATATCTAAACATTTTCATTATCTTCTTTATGAATTTGCATATGTGAGGAACAATTTGATCTAATAATTTACTTGTTATAAAAATTGAAGAAAAAGTTTTTTGTAAGTATTAAATTTTTCTGTCTTCAATGGTGGGTTTCAATTAATATTACAAATTATATCAAGGAATTAGAAATTGAAAATAAGTAAAGCAACCTCTAAGAAGTTCAATCTGATCTGTATATAATTTTGTCTGATCTAGTTTGTTGTAGACTAAGATCAGTCTTAGAATTTTTTTAAATTTAAATTTATTAGTATGTTAGTTAGACCCAAATTTATAAATAAATTTAATAGACCTGTCAAGTTATTATATCAACATATTAAAATATAAATAAATATATAAATAAATTTTTATAATTAAAAAGTTGTTAAATTTTTTAATTTATATTTGATTTAAATACTTTGTATATAGTAAATATTGAATTTGGTGTATCGTATAAAATAATTTTTTAATATATATATATATATATATATATATATATATATATATATATATATATAGGTCAAATTTAAATTAACTATCTATATTAGAATCTTATTAGTGAGCCTAAACTTATTTTCACCTCTATAAAAAATCAAGAAGTTCATGTTGATCGTAATGTGCAAAAAAAGAAAAAGAAAATTTAATAATATGTGATTTAGAGGTTAGTTTTGTGGTAGATTTATTATGTTACATCAATTGATTGGACAATGAAAGTTGATATAAATGTAATTAAGGAATAATATTTTTTTTATTATTATAGACTATGAATATAATTTTTTAGAGATGAATTATGTCGAATAGAAAGTAAATATAGTCATAAAAATTTTTTATTAATCAAGAAAGTAAAGTTGATGTGAAGAAATTGCAAATTCAAAATCTTTTGTTTTGTTTACCAACGGTTATGGCTGTATATATAATAATGATTTTATAGAGCAAAATCACAAATACTTACCTTATTTTACGGATAGAGTAAAAAATTTAACGGTAAAGTATTAAATTGGTCCGGTGTAATTTTGTTTTGATTTTTAAAATTTAAAGTATTCTATTTAAATCTAAAAAAGTTTCATTTAATTTCAATATAATTCTACTATAAAATCAATGGTAAATAATTAATATCACTGTTTCACCAGACCTTAATATCCTTTCCTGAAAAAGAAGTATAAATTCGAGAAACAACAAACCACTGGCCTTAATTCAAGCAAATGAAGAACATCTTCAAGAACTCACTTTTCACGGGAAAGGTCGTCAGTGGCAACGACGTCACCTCTATCGCAGGAAACTGCTCTTAGCAACCGAAGAGTTTGGTTATACAAATTTTCTATATCTAAAAATTGAGTTTCATTAATTATTTAACGTTGACTTTACGACAGGACTACATTGAACTAAATGAATATTTTTTTAATTCAAATAGGATACTTTAAATTTTAGAAACTAAAACTGGATTAGAACCAAATATAAGGAACCAATTTAATACTTTACCCAAAATTTAAAATTTGATCGAGGTTTAAAAATGTACATTGTCCATACCTATACGGAAACATTAATATTTATTTTTATTTCTCTCAAACTTCAAAGAATTTACGTTAAGAGAAAGAAAAATAATTAAATTTTGTTTTAAACATTTTTATTTTTTTTTATTTGCTAAGATATCTATAGCTATACATATAATAGCTGTCAAATAAATAAGTAAGATGAATTTGAATCAACTCATCACTAGCAGCAAATACAAATTGAAAAAAGGACTAACCCATATTTTGAAACAAGTTAATGAAACATAGAATTAACTCCACTCATATGAACTAACGAGTTAAATCGATCGTTTCGTTTTTTATTTTAATTATTGCGTCATTTTAACAAATTTTTTTACCTGATATCCATAGAGTACAAATAAAAAATATTTATCGTACATACATGTATTTTGATAATAAACTATCTAAAGTTTAATAAATTAGTTAACAAATCTAAAAAAAAAGTACATAATATAAAGTATAAACTCATCAAGTTTATTGGGGCATTGGATTATTAAACCAATTTTATCATTTTATTTGTTTTTTTAATTGAAATTGTTCTGTTGGTCGGTTACCGGACGGTTCGGAGGTGTTTGCTGGGTGTAAAGATGGGTGCTAGCCTCAATCTGGGTCTGGGGCGTGAAAGGCGGGGGCAACCGACTTCCCGAGCTCTTCGTGAGGTGAGGGGGGTGCCACCTGTAAGGACACTCCAATGCTCAAGTCAGAAAATGTGCAGGTGGTATGGGAGTAAGTGATATGATGAAGTACATCGGGGGAGGGATAGGACCCTCCCCTTATATATCCTATCAGTAGGGCGAGCCCCACACAGGGAGGCCTCCTTCCTGGAAGTTTCCTTCCCCACAGCTGTCATGCAGCTGGTAGCGGGGGTGCGTGTCTGGGTCGCAGACTGGACGAGTCATGTGCGTTAACCCGACCGAGCGGGTCGGAATGTTCTCAAGCCAGGTCAGCCAGCGTGCCAGTTGAGCTGGACCGTAATAGTGCCCCCAACACGCTAGCTATGGTCGTGAGCGCTATTGGTAGCGTGTTCTTCTTTCTCTTTCGCGCGTAGTTGCCTAGTCGGTTGTCCGTGGTAAGGACGCGCCTTCTGCGTGCGTGTGGGCTTGTTCGCTACTAGGGAGCTTTTTTCGTCGCCTCATTCTTCGCGCCGAGAATTTAATGCTCTTAATGGATGATTCAAAACCCGCAAGAAAAGACTATTCTGCCCCTGCCCTTTACGCTTCCCAGAGTTGGTTTCTTTTTCAGTTTTCCATTTGGTTTCGCCTTAGTTTTGTTGCACTGCCATTGTGTCTCATTTGCTTTCTTCTCTTTCTTTCAAACATCTTTGTTGCGAGCCTCTGCTTTCCCAGACCTTTCTCAATTCTTCGATTTCCTTCTATCATCATCACTATCCTGTTTCTTTTCCTGGTTTTGATATGGCGTTGTTTATCTTTGTTGTTAGTAATTCTGGCCTTTGCATGTGCATTGTACTCTTGATATGAATTGCATGTTTGTTGGCGTTTTAACATTAGGTAGATACTGTAGGGGGTTACCATTCTAGGATTTTGTTTTCCTGGCCTTGGTCTTAGCTGTCGATTTATACCCTGTTTTATTATAGTAGTTGAATAGGGGAGTTATTGTTTTATGGTAGTAGTATCGGCTTCCCGGCCTCTTAGACTGATATTGGGTGGTGCCCCCACTGTAGGTATGGTCCAGCATCCCGTCATGAGGGTCGTGAGACCGGCGCCCTATGACCGCTATGCATGGGTGACTTCAGATGTGAAGGAAACCCCTAATCAAATGTGCCTGGAGGAACTTGACGAGTTCCGACGGGCCGATTACCTTTGTGGAGGAACTGACGAGGAGTCTAATTATGCGGCTTTCATTCCTGCCGACTACAAACGAATATTCCAACTGAATCTACACGCTCCCCAGGTCCCTGACTGGATGTGGTTGTATAAGGCCATGTTCACTCGCTTGGGAGTTCGCCTCCCCTTCTCCCCTTTTCAAATGGCGCTACTTAACCGTTGTGACGTGGCGCCGTCCCAATTGCATCCGAACAGTTGGGCCTCAATCCGCTATTTCGAGATGGTGTGCGAGTATCTTGAGCTTCCGGTCTCCGTTGAAGTGTTTCTTTTTCTTTTCACTCTAACAAATCCTTCGAAAGAGGGGAAAGCTAAAAAGGGCTTCATGTCCTTCCGGGCGGCCCAAGGCCGGAGAATCTTCGGCGTATTCGAAGATTCTTATCATGGTTTTAAGGATAAGTATTTTAAAGTTCATCCTGCGGAAGGTCGGCACCCCTTTTGGTTGACGTTAGAAGGGGAACGTCGCATACCGACTTATTGGAGTTTTGGGGCGGGGGCCAACGCCTTTACCAAAATAACGTATAAGGGATTATCTCCGGAGAATAAGATGGTTGCCGACGTATTGTTGGCTGTTTTTGGGAAGAATCTTGTTAACCCCCATCTCCTTATGGGTGATCGGAACATGGCTAGGAATTATATATGTGAGTAGCCGTCTGGTGATTTTCTGTGTTTACCTTTGTTTTTATTTATCTGACGATTTGACGACTAACATGTTTCCGTATCTTGTTGCAGTGTCAATGTCAGCCGAGGTAACAGGACTTGATGCTTTGTTCAACACTTTCTTGGCTGATGGAAGTGATGACGATTCCACTACCCCTGCTCAGGAAGTGCCGGCTGACGATGTCATTGAGCCTGATGCCCAGTCCCAGCCTACCCAGGGGGAGGGGCCAGGAACCAGCGCCGCTTCGGGTCTTCAGCAGGAGGCGGGGGCTGGTTCGGGACCCCGACCAGAGGGGGATCCGGGGGCTGAGGAGGAGGGTGACAATCCGAGAAAAAGGAAGTCGTATTCTAGTCCTGAAATTGAGGTGTTGGTTGACAATCCAAGGAAGAAGAGGCCGTCTTCCAGTCTGGAGGGGGTTCTCACCGTTATGAAGAAGAACTTTGATGTCGGAAACTTTATTGATTCCCAGCTGCTTCCCAGCACGGAGGACTTCTTCTACGGTGGGGATCTTGCTTCACAAGCGAGATGGATGTACCGCACTTTGCTTCGAGGAGTCTCGATAGCGAAAAAGGCGGAATCCACTCTGGCGGGAACGCGATCCTTGAAAGTGAAGCTTGACTCCTCTATCAAAGCTAACGCCAGGTACAGGGATGAGGTGAAGCTGCTTTAGGAGCAACTCGCTGCTGCTGAGGAGAAGGCCAAGACGGCCGAGGAGAAAGTCAAGGTTGCTGAGGAGGAAGTCAAAACTGCTAAGGAAAAGGTCCAGGCCGCTGACGCTTCGGTGGCACGTCTTACCGAGCAAGAGCTTACCCTGGAAAGTCAGCTTAATACTGCTCAAGGTCGGGTGGCCATGCTGGAGAAGGAACGCGATGAGGCACTCTCGTCGGCCAAGGCTCAGGGTGAAGCTGCTGAGTTTAAGAAGAAGTATAAAGACACCGTGAAGCAGGGCAAGAGTGCCATCCTGATGACCGAGGAGGCCCTCAAGGCTCAAGTGAAGCTACTGGCTCCCGATTTTGATACCTCGGCTGTTGGCATTTTCAAAACTATTAGGGATGGCAAGATTGTTGACATGCCGAAGAAGTAACTTATATCTTTTAGCTTTGTAGACTGTAAACTTTTCTGGATTTAGAAATTTCGTAGTTTTAACAAATACGTTTGCCGTTTGGTCGGCATGTAACGAACTTCTTCTTTTCTCGCTTCATCGGTAATCCTTTTACTTTATTTCCTCTTTACTGTTGTGATCGTAGTCGGCTATTTGTTTACATTTGCTTACCGTTTTGCTGGTAATTGGTGAAGCCAGACCGTGGCTTTTATTATTTTAGTAACCGCGCATGGTGACATTCTTTTCTTTGGTGGTTTCCAGGGTGATCAATCCCGGCATACTGTTTCATCATTTAACGATTCAACTAGTAATGCTCAACGCAAAAAAAAAACAACAAACAGTAGATGAATAGTATAGGTAAATGGTTCAAAGACAAGGTAATAGTAAATATATGACAAGGGCAAATAATTCAACACAAAATAACACGTGTCTTACTAAACCATCTATAGTGGCAGGCCATCTGCCTGGTTGACGCTTCTTGCTTACTAGGAATAGAATCTCCTTAAGTTGCCTGCATTCCAGGTCCTCGAAACTTCCTTGCCGTCCAACCGCTCTAACTTGTAGGCGCCATTGCCAAGGACCTTCTTCACCCTGTATGGGCCTTCTCAGTTTGCCGCCAACTTTCCTTCACCCGGAGTCGGTAGTCCTATGTCGTTGCGCCGTAGGACCAGGTCGTCCCGTTCAAATTCTCTCTTGAGTACCTTGGCGTTATAGCAGAGGGCCATTATTTGTTTGAGTGCTGTCTCCGACAAGTGGGTCATCTCTCTGGCTTCATCCACCAAGTCTTATTCTACGGCCTCTTCGACTCTTCCTAGAAGTAGTCGTGGACTCGGCTCACCGATTTCTACGGGTATTATTGCATCTACCCCATAGGTGAGCCGGAAGGGCGTTTCCCCAATAGACGACTGCTGAGTTGTGCGGTAAGACCAGAGGACTGAGGCCAACTCGTCAACCCATGCTCCCTTCTTCTTATCAAGTCGTTTTTTGAGGCCTTGCAGGTTGACCTTATTTGCCACTTCCACTTGGCCGTTGGTTTGGGGATGCTCCACAGACGAGAACTTTTGCTTTATGCCCAGGCCGGCCAGAAATTCTCCAAACTTTTGTCAGCAAGCTGCGTCCCGTTGTCCGAGATGACGACTTCTAGTATTCCAAACTTGGCTATCACTTGTCTCCACATGAACTTCCGACAGTTGACCGAGAAAATGCTGGCCATCGGCTCCACCTCTACCCACTTTGTGTAATAGTCAATGGCTACGACTATATATTTGACCTGCCTTGGTCCAACCGGAAAAGGCCCCAGCAGGTCGATTCTCCATTGCGAAAATGGCCGCGAAGCTGTTAACAGGCTTAGCTTGGCTGCCGGGGCCCTATGAAAGTTAGCGTTTTCCTGGCAGCTTTTGCACTTCTTCACAAATTCTTTCGAGACCGCCATCATTGAGAGCCAATAATAACCAGCCCGGACAAGCTTTCTGGCCAAGGACTTTCCACCAATGTGGTGGTCGCAACATCCCTCGTGGACCTCGCTTAGTACTAGTCTGTTTGGTCGGGGCGTAGGCACTTCAACAGGGGTTGGCTGGGCCCTTTCTTGAACAACTGGCCTTGTATTACCGCATAATTGGCCGCTTCTCTTCTTAACGCCTTTGCCACTTTGTCGTCCTCGGGGAGTACTCCCTTTTCCAAGAAATCCATGATTAGGTTCATCCAGGATGGAGGGTCGGTTGCCTGCGCCACGTGCAGGGTCACCGTCGGTTCCTTTACTAAGCCTTGTATCAGAGATCGGTTCCCGGTTCCTGGTTTGGTGCTTGCTAGCTTTGATAAGAGGTCCGCTCGGGTGTTCCTTTCTCTTGGTACGTGATGCACCATTATCTCGTCAAACTCCTCACTTAGTTTTCTGACTCTCGCCAGATATTTCTGCAATAGGGAATCTCTGGCTTGGTATGCCCCCATTAATCTGTGATGTGACGACCTGGGAGTCGCTGCACACTTCAATTCTGGTTGCCCTGACCTCTTTTGCCAAAACTAATCTGCCCAGCAAGGCCTCGTATTCTGCTTGGCTGAAGCTCCGTCCTTGGAGTGCTCCTTTGGCCTTTCTCCGCTACCGGGTTGTCGAGCTTGACTGTAGGCAGGCTGCCGCTTATTGGCCGCCACGACCTTGCTGACCTCTTTATCATTGATATACTCCCGAGCCACGTTTTGGATCTCTTGCATAGTCCATACGGGCTTGGTGGTAAGATGCTTCCTGAAGTCCTCGTTTAATAATCCATTCGTCAGGCATAAGCTGGCCACCGAATCGGTTAGGCCGTCAATTTCCAAGCACTCGTCATTGAACCTGTCTAGGTACTTCCTAGCGGTTCGCCAACTCTCTTGGTTACCCCTTGCAGGTTGATCGGATGCTTTGCCTTTACGATACGTGTAGTGAACTGGGCTAGGAAGGCGCGGGCGATGTCCCCAAAGGTCGTCACCGAGCCTTGGGTTAGGGCGTTGAACCACCGAATTTCCGGTCCCACTAAGGTTATCGGGAAAGCGCGACATCTTACTTCATCACCCACCCCTTCCAGGTTCATCTTGGCCTCAAAGGCCGTTAGGTGTTCCTGGGGGTCCCATCATACTTCATGTCCGTTGGCTTATCGAAGTGCTTCGGTAGCCGGACTTCAGGATCGAATGGTGGAAAGGGGTTGCCTCCATGACCACTAGTTGTCGCCTTCTCCTCGGTCTTTCTCTACTGTCTTCTCTGTGCGGTCGGCTTCTCCTTGACCTCTCTCTGTTGTCTTCTTGATGTGGTTGGCTTCCCCTTGGTCTTTCTCTGCTGCCCTCTTGGTCTTCCTTTACGATATCTCTTGACGTTGATCTGGAGTAAATCACGGGATCTCTCCATCTTCTGGGCACTTTCCTACTTTCCTGGCTCTCTGACCCTGATCGGTGGCTCGGGGTGCGCCCGGAACGACTTCTTCGGAGACCTCTCTCTCTCCTTTGAGGAGACCGGGAACGGTCTTGACTCGGAGTCAGTTGTTGGTGCTCTTTGCCAGCCACTTCCCGTTCTAGGTTTTGCACTCTGTGGCGCAGTTCTTGTATTATTATGGCCCTGTCACTACCTGTTAGGGTCGTCTCTCGGGTTGCCGCGAGGAGATCTAGTGCACTCGCGAGAGGGAGCCCCTGTGGCTACCCTACCGCTTCTAGGGTCCATCCCCTCCCCACAGGGCCCGCCTTCGTTGTTCGCCTCTACTGGACCCAAAATAAAGTCCATATCGGCCAGTCCCCACAGACGGCGCCAATGGTCGGTTGGTCGGTTACCGGACGGTTCGGAGGTGTTTGCTGGGTGTGAAGATGGGTGCTAGCCACAATCTGGATCTGTGGCGTGAAAGGCGGGGGCAGCCGACTTTCTGAGCTCTTCGTGAGGCGAGGGGGTGCCACCTGCAAGGACACTCCAACACTCAAGTCAAAAAATTTGCAGGTGGTATGGGAGTAAGTGATATGATGACATACCTTGGGGGAGGGGTAGGACCCTCCCCTTATATATCCTGTCAGTAGGGCGGGCCCCACACAGAGAGGCCTCCTTCCTGAAAGTTTCCTTCCCCACAACTGTCATGCAGCTGGTAGCGGGGGTGCGTGTCTGGGTCACAGACTGGACAGATCATGTGCGTTAACCCAACCGAGCGGGTCGGAATGTTCTCGGGCCGGGTCAGCCAGCGTGCGAGCTGGGCTGGGTCGTAACAGACATACTACTATTTTAAGAACTATTTAACAAATTGTTATCATTCTAAAATATGTTATTCAGTTGTCATCTTTTTACCATTGTAATATTTTTTTTTGTTAGCTGTTAACTGGAATTAGTTAAACTAGCTTGTGACATTTGTATTGAAATAGCTAAAGTATTCTGTGACTTTAGCATAAGGTCGCTAAGCTTGACAACAATATTAGTGAAAGATCCGCTTCCCTAAAAAATGACTTTGATGTGTCACATGGCAAAAAACTATTAATATATATGTAAATTAATATTAAATATTAGAAAATGATTGATAATAAATAATTAAATTAACATTAACGACAAATATTAACTTATATAAAAACATATTAGTTATTTAATAAATAAAAAAACATAAATATAAATGGATCATGAAAATTATAATTTGAAACATATGATTGTCGAGTTATTTGAGTCGATCAAGCCAAATTTATTCCTTATAAATAAATTATAATTTTATTGACCCAACTTGTCCATTTTTACAAGCAAACCAACTTACAAATATCATTTTAGAAAATTTCTATGATACTAAAAGAAAAATTCTTTCATTCATACATGTCAATTTGATAATTTATTGTATATATATATTCTGTATTGTAAAATGTACCTAAATATTGCTCAATAAAAAAGAGTGAGCACAGGAACTTGTCATGACAAATTTTATCTAACAATTAATGGTGACACAAAATTAATTATGGTGTTACGATATTTTAATTATTAATATCATTAAGTATTTTAAAATATTTGTGAATGTTTTAGTTTGTAAATCTATCATTATGCCAGAAAAATTTTACAAGTAAACTTAGTTTGTATGGGCTAAAATTACTAAAATATTTTGCATATGACAGAAGGAAGAGAAAAAAGAATGACCTTTTTATTAGGCCATGTGACATAAATCATGTAAAGAATAGAAAGCAGTTTTAAAGTGTAAAGGGAAGTAGTGATAGGTGTGAGTGGAATGTAGGACTGGCAATGGATATAATAACATAGGGTAGAGTAGGGTTTGGATTTAATCTAATCCTATCTGCAGGTTAAAAACATAAAATTTAACTCTATCCTACTTGCGAATTGAAAATCTCTCAATCCTAATCCTACTTGCACTTTAAAATTCTCAACCCTATCATATTTGACCCTACTAGCAGAAAAATTAAAATTTTTCAAACAAATATAAAATTCAAGCATTCCATCTTTCATACAAATTAATAAATAGAAAGTAAAAAACTAAGTTCAATAAAATTAAAAGCAATAAAATCTTAAAAAAATCTAATATAAAATTATAAATAGCATGATCATTAAATTCTTAATAAAATTAAAATAACACAAACAAAGATAAATGTCTTGTCCTTCTTCTTCTAACTCTAAGTTCTAGCAACATTCTTCTTTAAATAACATAATAAATTAGTAGTTAAAATGATTAGCTTAGTAGTTATGTTGAACTTTTACAAGAAAGAAATTGTGGTTTCAATACTCACTTCCTTTACTATACATATAATTTTTAAATATATAGTATATTAAGGGTGCGGGTAGGATAGGGTAGGGTAGGGTAGGGTAGAGTATATCCTAAACCCGCACCCCACCCTACCCACAAGTAAACCTGCACTCTACCCTACCTGTAACGGGTAGGATAAACAACCCTGTTCGATTGGGTTAGATCGGACTGAGTACGCGCAGATAAGGTATATATTGTCAGCCCTAGAGTGGAGGGACATTGAGGTTCATCGACAGAGGCTTTAGCTGTCACCAAAATCCTAAACCCAAATAACTATTCATTAAATTATTGATTATAAACTTACAAAATTACCCCTAATCACTAAAACTCATATCCTAAACCGAAATATTAGGCAACCATACAATCTAATCGCATTTCATACTACCAAAATCATATAAACAATAAAATCTATAGAATAATAATGAGCGCTAATTCTTTAAACAAATTAATAGTGATGAGCGCTAATTCATCTTCCTTTAAAGTTAAAAAGAACTAAATAACATCATCCTTTTTCTCACATTCTCTCATCACAATTTCTAAGAAGTTCAATCTGATCTATACATAACTTTGTCTAATCTAGTTTGTTACAGACTAAATTCAGTCTCATATTTTTTTAAAATTTAAATTTATTAGTACGTTAGTTAGACCTAAATTTATAAATAAGTTTAATAGATCTGTTAAGTTATTATATGAGCATATTAAAATATAAATAAATATATGAATAATTCTTTATAATTAAAAAATTGTTAAATTTTTTTAATTTTTATATTTTATTTAAATATTTTTGTATATTGTAAATATTGAATTTGGTGTATCGTATAAAATAATTTTTCAATAAAAATATCATATCTTTTATCAGATTTTAAATAAGACTAAATTTAATAACAAAATGAGATTTAATTCTTAATATATATACTAAATTGTAGGTCAAATTTAAATCAACTAATTATATTATAATCTTAATAGTAAACTTAGACTTATTTTCACCTTTATAAAAAACTAAAAGGTTCATGTTAACCGTAGTACACAAAAAAAGAAAAAGAAAACTTAATAATGTGACTTAGAAGTTGGTTTTGCGATAGATTTATTATGTTAGATCAATTGATTGGACAATAAAAATTGATATAAAAGTGATTAAGGAATAATATTTTTTTTTATTATTATAAACCATAAAAATAATTTTTTAGAAATGAATTATGTCGAATAGAAAAATAATATATAGCCATAAAAGTTTTTTTTATTGTTAATTAAAAAAGTAAAGCTGATGTGAAGAAACTGCAAATTCAAATTTTTTATTTTGTTTACTCAATGGTTATGGCTGTATATATAATAATAATTTTATAGAGCAAAATCACAAGTACTTACCTTGTCTTACGGATAGAGTAAAAAAATTTAACAGTAAAGTATTAAATTAGTCTCTTACGTTTGGATTTAATTTTGTTTTAGTTTCTAAAATTTAAAGTGTCCTATTTGAATTCAAAAAAATTTTATTTAATTTTAATATAGTTCTACCATAAAGTCAATGTTAATTAATTAATGTCATTGTTTCACCAGATCTTAATGTCCTTTCCTAAAGAAGAAGTGCAAACTCGCGAGGCACAAGATCAGCAGTGGATGCATCAACGCAAGCCACTGGCCTTAGTTTAAGCACATGAAAAGTATCTTCAAGAACTCACTCTTCGCTGGAAAGTTCGCCAGTGGCAACGACGACAGGATAACCGTAACCTCTATCACAGGAAACTTCCCTTGGCAACCGAAGAGTTTGGTTATATAAGTTTTCTATATCTGAAAACTAAGTTTCCTTAATTATTTAACATTGACTTCACGGCAAGATTACATTGAATTAAATGAATCTTTTTTGGATTCAAATAGGATACTTTAAATCTTAAAAAGTATAACAGAATTAGACTCAAATATTAGGGACCAATTTAATACTTTACCCAAAATTTAAAATTTGATTGAAGGTTGAAGATGTACATTGTCCATAGCTATATGGAACATTAATATTTTTTTTTATTTCTCTCAAACTTCAAAGAATTTACGTTAAGAAAAAGAAAATAATTAAATTTTGTTTCAAGCATTTTTAATTTTCTTTATTTGTTAAGATATCTATAGCTATATATATATAATAGCTGTCAAATAAATAGGTAAGGCAGATTTGAACCAACTCATCACTAGCAGCAAACACAAATTGAAAAAATGATTAACCCATATTTTGAAACGAGTCAAAAACATAAAATTAACTCCAATCATATGAACTAACGACTTAAATCGATCAATTCACTTTTTATTTTAATTATTGCATAATTTTAACAAATTTTTTTACTTGATATCTATAGAGTACAAATAAAAAATATTTATCATACATACATATATTTTGATAATAAACTATCGAAAGCTTAATAAATTAGTCAACAAATCTAAAAAAAATAATACATAATATAAAATATAAACTCATCAAATTTATTGGGATATTAGATTATTAAACCAATTTTATCATTTTATTTTTTTTTTTTAAAATTGAGATACTACTATTTTAAGAATTATTTATTAAATTATTATTCTTTTAAAATATATTATTCAGTTGTCATCTTTTTATCATTGTGATAAAAAAAATTTATTAGCTATTAATTGAGATTCGATAAATGAGCTTGTGACATTTGTATTGAAATAATTAAAGCATTCTGTGACTTTAGTATAAGGTTGCTGAGCCCAATAACAACATTAGTGAAAGATCCGTTTCCCTAAAAAACAACATCGATGTCACCTGACAAAAAAACTATTAATATATATGTAAATCAATATTAAATATTAGAAAATAATTGATAATAAATAATTAAATTAACATTAACGATAAATATTAATTTTTATAAAAATATATTAGTTATTTAATAAATAAAAAATATAAATATAAATGGATCATGAAAATTATAATTTAAAACATATGAGTGTCGAGTTATTGGAGTCGATCAAGCCAAATTTATTCCTTATAAATAAATTATGATTTTATTGACTCAACTTATCTATTTTTACAAGCAAATCAACTTACAAATATCATTTTAGAAGATTTCTATGGTACGGAAAGAAAAATTCCTTCATTCGTACGTGTCAATCTAAAAACTTATTGTATATATATGTTCTGTATTATAAAATGTATCTAAATATTGCTCAATAAAAAAGAGTAAGCACAGAGACTTGTTCCAATTATGACAAATTTTATCTAACAATTAATGGTGACAAAAATTAATCTTGGTGTTACGACATTTTAATTATAAATATCATTAAGTATTTTAAAATATTTGTGGATGTTTTAGTTTGTAAATCTAACATTATACGAGAAGAATTTTACAAGTGAACTTGGTTTGTTTGGGCAAAAGTTACCAAAATATTTTGCTTATGACAAAAGGAAGAGAAAAAAGAATAACCTTTTTATCAGGCCATGTGGCATAAATCATGCAAAGAAAGGAAAGCAGTTTTAAAGAGTGAAGGAAAGTAGTGATTAGGTGTGAGTGGAATGTAGGACTGGCAATGAATATAATAACATAGGGTAGAATAGAATTTGGATTTAATCTAATCCTATCTGTAGGTTAAAAACATAAAGTTCAACTCCATCCTACTCGCGAATTGAAAATCTCTTAAATACTAATATAAAATTATAAATAGCATGATCATTAAATTCTTAATAAAATTAAAATAACGCAAACAATGATAAATGTCTTGTCTTTCTTCTTCTAACTCTAAGTTCTAGCAACATTACTCTTTAAATAACATAATAAATTAGTAGTTAAAATGATTAGCTTAGTAGTTATTTTGAGTTTTTACAAGAAAGAAGTTATGAATTCAATACTCACTTTCTTCACTATATATATAATTTTCAAATATATAATATATTAAGGGTGCGGGTATAGGATAGGGTAGGATAGGATAGAGTATATTCTAAACCCATACCCCGCCCTACCCGCAAGTAAACCTGCACTCTACCCTACCTGTAACGGGTAGGATAGACAACCCTGCTCGATTGGGTTAGGTCGGATTGAACATATGCGGATAAGGTATATATTGTCAGCCCTAGAGTGGAGGGACATTGAGGTTCATTGACAGAGGCTTTAGCTGACACCAAAATACTAAACCCAAATAACTATTCATTAAATCATTGATTATAAACTTACAAAATTACCCCTAATCACTAAAACTCATATCCTAAACCGAAGTATTAGGCAACCATACAATCTAATCCAAATTCATATTACCAAAATCATATAATTATAAAAAATAAATCTTCTACACAAGTTTGTTTCATAAATTTAACAAACCTAGTAACAAAGAGGAACTCTAACCTTAAACCCCTAAATTCCCAAATTGAGAAACTCTAACCTTAAACCCCTTGCCTCAGCCACACCCTCACCCCTGTTTCACCCCCTTCAGCGTAACACGCCCACCCCACGCAAAGAAGAGAGTATCGCATGAGGAGAGGGAGCTGCGCCAGTCGTCGCGGTCGCACCGCCGCTGCTATGCTCCACGTCGTTGTCGCTGCCGTTCACAAAGAGGAGAGAGACGTTGAGACAGAGAGCAGCGCCAAAGGGAGAGGATCTGCCATCATCGTCGATTCGTGCTCACCAAAGGAAGTCGTTGCCACAGATGACTTGTCCGCTGTGATGCGTGCGAGAGGAGGGAAGTTGTGTGTTGTTGTTGTCGCCTCAAGCTGCCAAGCAGTCGCCGTTTCTGCTCGGGGTTGTCGTCGTTTCGTCGCTGCTAAAGGAGAAGACGCGTCCGAGAGAGAGAGAACCAGGGGAAGTGATGCGCAAAGGAGGCTAATCGGAAGACTACCAATATCATTGAATATTCCATTTAATGGTGGAAAAAGGCCAGGCGGCCTGCCAGGGGCCTGTAGCCTGGTCTGTGTTTGGCCTTACCTGTTATAAAATAGGCATAGGTTCAGACTTTTATAAAAGCCTTATTATGTTAATAGGCCAGGTTCAGGCTCACTAATTAGCCTTATTGGCTTCTCAAGCCTGCCTGGACCTGTTAGTACATAATTACATATATAAATAATTTTTTTTTATTATTAATAAAATTATGAGATATTTTAAATTTATTATATTTAATTATAAATAGTTTTGTATATTTTAAATACTTTAAAATTTAAAATTTTTTATAAATATTAAATATGACATATTAAATATAAATATGTTTATTAAAAAATAATTTTTTTAAAATAATATTTTTATTTTTGTAAAAAAAAAATTATCAGGCCTTTTAGCAGGCTTCAGGCCTGCCCAGGCTGAATAACAGGCTAGGCTTAGTACTTTAAAAAAAAGCCAAGGCCAGACTCAGGCCAATTGACTACATGACAGGCCAAGCCTGTTAAGAGCAAAGTCTGGCCTGGCCTGACCTATTTCCACCCCTAATTCCATTCAACTATATACGTATAGTCATAATAGCTAGAATCTCGATTTAATTCTTAAAATCTTCCGATATTACGATTTTAAATGAGTCAATCGATTTTATGAAATTTTTACTAGGGGTAACAATTTTACGATTTAAATCTTGTTAAGATTTTACGTTTTACGTACTTAATTTGCTTTTTCAATTTTACGTAAAATCTCGATTTTCTTTACCTTGCGTATAGCACACTAAATTATTTAAACACCTCAAAATGGATGTCACGTACATTGGACAGAATAGACCTTAGTTGTATGGTGAATATCAACCATATTGGTGTTAAGTTAATGTAAGCCTTTTTTTTTTCTTTTTACCCTAGATCTTTTTATATACCTCATGAAAATTTTATTTCTCCGCTCACTCTATTATTTTTTTACATTGTATGCAGCTTAACATAAGCTCACGTCCAACAATTATCTATCCTAAACCACAGGCTAAATACCAAAAAAATATGACAACAATATTAAAATTATTTAATATTAGCACTTTTTGCAACTATTGAAAGTTACTGAGCGAGATTCAGGTGATTTTTATATAGCATGATACATAAATTCAGTAGGTGATGAAAAAATCTTCCTTTAACATTGTAAAATTTTTCATATTATAAACCAAATAAATTCTTAACTAATACGTAAGAAATGCAAAAGTATTTCAAAAAAAAATAATTTGTTCTGATAAGTTAATTAAGTAAATTATAGAAAGCTTATCAACATTTATTGTATTAATTGACACTGCTAACAAGTAAGATGATTTAGATTATCTTTAATACAAGAATTATTAGATATTATTGCATTAAACTTTTTTACAACTAAACTTGATTTAGATTCAATACTTAAAAATTAAAACTAAGAATTTTAAATATTCTTAACATACACTTTTTTAAGTCTAAGCAGGGATGGATCCAGAAATAGTATCATGCGGGCCAATAACATATATAATATTAAAAAATTATGCAAAAATTTATATAATGTAAAATGCATTACAAAAATATACTGATAGAGAATATATTTTAAAGTACAAAAAATATATATGTACTTTTTATTAACGAAGTGGTCGATTCTTCGTTTCATAAAATTCATCGATAATAGAATTTGTGTCAAATTTTTCTGCAATTTTTTTTCAATATAATTAAAAGACAATTAGCAAGAAATTTATCTTTCATTTTGTTTCTAAATTATTCTTCACAATATTCATAGCTGAAAAAGAACTCTCATTTGTAGTAGTTGAAACCGAGAAAATTAATACCAAATGAATCAAGAAGGACGCTCACAAGAAGAAAAAAAATATACTTTATGGGAATTGAAAATTTTTATTTAATTAAAAAATATTAGTAATAATATCTTTTCAAATTCTTTTAATATTGTTACTTACTTTTTAAATATTAGAAATCATTAATATTTAGGTTAGACTGGATTTTTATTTATATTAGACTAAATACTAAATAAATTTTTAAAAAAATTAAATCGTACTTAATAACTTATAACTATTAATCTTTTTTTAAAAAAGTTGGGGGGCCGAGGCCTCCACTCGCCCCCCGTAAGTCCGTCCCTGAGTCTAAGAATGATTCAGATTGAGTCAGACACGAGTCTAAAAAATTTACATATATTATTTTTATAAGCATTATGAAGATTTAAGAGAGATCCAAACTAAATCAAAACACTAACCTAATAATTTTAGATAATTTTTTTTTACAATCTTTTCAGGCCTGAAAATTACTAATAAATTAATTTACAAAGATATCAGTATTGTGTTTAAATTAAAAACACTTTATAGTTTTTGACGTTCTAGTTCTAGAATATAATAAAATATTAAAACTATCTGATATTTATAATTGAATCTAGTGTAAAATAAATTTAAAGTATAAACTAAATACATTTTAAATACTCGTTTGAGGTACAAGAGAGAATTTTACAAAGAAAAAAAAGAAAGAATATAAGAAAACATATATAAAAAGTTTTGTAGCAATTCAACACTATGCTATTTCTTAATGTTCCATACTTCCATGCTTGCTTTGTTTACATTTTGTCAAAATAATGTTGAAAATCATTCTTCCTTCATTACAGGTTGAATTTTTAATATAAGTACCTTTTATTTTATAAAAATAGTAAACCTATTTTATACTTGTGACAATAATAAAGTGAGAAAGTTATTTTTTAAATATTTTAGGATTTAAAATTTTTAGAGCCAAAAGTATCCGTTTAAATTGGGTGCATTTCTAAAGGAATGTTGTATCTAGTGCTTAGTTTTTGAGATTTATGAACTAAGCTATCATTGCTTCTTAGGTGGGCACAATATTTAGATTTATCTTTTAGAAAAGAGTTAATAGTCAAAATCGTCCCTGAAAGATACATCGATCTCTATTTTCGTCCTCGAAAGAAGAAAATAATCAAATTTGTCCTCGAAAGATAATAGATCTGGTCGCATAGCCCTTTCGTCATCTCTTCCGTTAATCCTTCCGTCATCTCCTTCTATGGTAAAATTTTCTATGAGACATTCTATCAAACATCTTATATGCATCATGCTTAACCCATCAGACCTTATCCTATGGTGAAATTCCAAAGCTTCAGACAGAGAAGAATTTCTTGCATATTCTTTGAGCGTGGTGTGGTAAAGCATATCGAACTTATCGTGGTCGTCGATAGTATCAAAGGCATATGAGACTTCGAAGATGCTGTCAAGACTGCAGAACAAGTGCTAGTGGTATAAGCCATTCTTGAGGACAAGGGAAAGGAATTAGCGGAGCTCGGTGAGAGAGTTGCAGATCTCTAGGAGAACTGAAGAAACCGCCTAGCCACTTGCGATGGGAAGAGTAAGCATCTGAATAGATGGCGCAGAGTGCGGCACAGTATTTGGCGATGGGAAGAGCAAGCATCAGAATGGAATCTTGAGCGCTGTGGTGATGAAAGTCAGCGGGACGGCGCTGCAGTAGTTATGGAATTTCAAGGAAGAACGACATCTATGGTTATCGAAGCAAGAGTTGGTGGCCATAGAGTTTCAGTGTTGAGGAAGAGAATCACCAAGGAAGAAGATGGCTAATGAGTGGGGTTTCTAAAGTTGGTGGGTCGGATTTAAGCCTTTGTTGGGATAGCCCACGAAAAAAACGACGTCGTTTTATGTGTTAAAATGTAACTTAACATGCCACGTCATTTTCTGTTAAGAAAAATAACGGAAGAACAAACATCATTAGGTCAGCTATCTTTCGAGGACAAATTTGATTAATTTATTCTTTCGGAGATGAAAATGAAAATCTAGCGAGGTATCTTTTAGGGATTATTTTGATTATTCACTCTCTAGAAAATTATTAATTGGTTTTCTAGTTTTTTTTTTTCTTTTAAATTACCAAAAAATAATGTATAAATTAAAATTAATTTTGTATAAAATTAATTTTAAAGGAAAAATTTGGTTTTAAAGATAAAAAACCCATTTTAAAGGAAAAAAACTATTTTTAAATAGAAAACTAATTTTTAAATAAAAAATTAGTTATTACATAAAAAATAAATATTTTTTAGATCAATTTTTATTTTTATGATCTGTTTATTAATTTTATAATTTTTTAATAATTACTTTTATTATTTAAAGTTATCTTGGGTTATTAACTTAATTCAAATTTCTAGTTAATCAAAAGTCAAGTTTGATTTTTTTTAGTTAACCTTAATCATGTTTACCCTTTAAAAAGAGATTTCGGATTCACTTTTAAATACTGATACATAAAATTAAGAAAAAGTTAAATAGATATGTATAAATTAATTGCTTTCGATTAGATTTGATACAAATTATTTTTTCATTTTAACTTAATTTTAACTTTGATTTTATTGGACTAAAATTAATTTTATCTTCAAATCAGCAACAAAAAGATTTATACTATCATTAAATTATATTTAAGAGTATAAGAATAAAATATTTTTATCACTATCAGATAAAAAATATTATCTATGAATATTTTGATTAAATATATAGCATTTTAAATTCTATCTAAACTATTTTTAAAAATCATAATTTAAAATTTGATCTACAGAATGGATTTATAAAAATAATAACTAATTAAAAATTTCTTAGATATATTTCAAGATAAGAGTTTTTACTCTATTTCGTACGCATCATTAATTTAAAAAAAAAAGTTGATTAAAAACACTAATTTTAAATTTAGAAAATTTAAACTTAAAAAATAAAAATAACGTATATTACTAATGTATCACAATATGCATAAAACGGAACAAATCTTTCAGCACTTTTAAATTTAATTCCTTACCCCATGGATTAAATTAAAATAAGATAAGATAAAACACTATGCTTTCTCTTTTTTTTACCCGTTCCGTCCCTTTATAAACCATTGTTTGCTTCCCAAATTCCCATCATTGGACTCATATATATATATAGTCATCACAAGGCTCTTATTATTTCCTATCAATCTATCGTTACACCAATGGCCATGCGAAAGATTTATGCATCTCTCCCTGCTGTAGCTGCCGGAGTTGGATTCTTCTTCTATAATGCGAAGGTAAGAAAAAGATATCTATTATTTATATTCATATAAAATGTTATATAATTCCAAAAAGTAACATCAAAGTTTCTATGAACGCAGGAACATGCAAGAAGAATTTCAGCATCTAATCAGGAAACAATATCTACAACAAGAGTGGTGGAAGAACAAACCAAGGCCATTAGAGAACCAAGTGTGGCACCACAGTTTGATGGTTTGCATTGTTTTGAAACATTTGTTATGAACAAGGTAAAAGAAAAAGATATGTATTTATTTTTGTTCATATAAAGTGTTATATAATTCCAAAAAGTAACATAAGGTTTCTATGAACGCAGAAACTTGCAAGAGAGATTTCAGCATCTAATCAAGAAACAATATCTACAAGAGTAGTGGAAGAACAAACCAAGGCCAGTAGGAAACCAAGTGTGGCACCACAGTTTGATGGTTTGCATTGTTTTGAAACATTGGTTTGCATTCAAGATTTCAAAACATAAACCCTACCTGTCTGATTTGTGATGCTATGGAGGAATCGGTACACCATTGCCTGTGGGGATGTGAAAGCGTGGTTGAAGCATGGGATCTTGTAGGACTTCCGCTACTGAATCAAGCTATGGAGCCATGGAGATGGTGGTTATTTTTAATGGAGTCTTTGAATCTCGAAGGAAGAAGGAGCTTGCTGCGAACCTTGTCTGGTGCATCTGGAGAGCAAGGAATGCTGCTGTCTTTGAGAATCATCGACGATTACCGGTGGAAATAGCTGAAGAAGCTTGCCGCATGACTGAGGAGAGATGTCTCTTACATGGGCACGGATTCCATGCGCCGTGCGTGTTTGGCTAATCAGTATGCCTAACATTTAATTTTAGCTGACTGGTACGCTAGGTAAAGAGAGCCATTGGTTTTTTTATTTTTTAACTTAATGGTAGGGATTGTCCTGTTATTTGTCTGTTTTGATTGGCTAGTGAATACTTTTTGTAGGTTTTGTGTCATAAGAGTCACTTTAAAAATTTTAATTTTTTGGTGGTTATTATTATAGATCTAATATTTATCTGGGTTAATAATTTAATATAGCAAAAATTTATAATTTTGTAAATTTAAATTAATTAGAGTTAATTATTCTGTTTTATGTTAAACTAAAAAACGATGAAGTTGGGCTGAGAAAAGAGATTTTTCGTGGACGTTTGTTGCTGTCACCTTCGTGGCTTTTATGCTGTTCAAGTTGCAGAAAATTACTCCGTGTGGAATCGCCGGTCAAGATTGTGCACGTTCACTAAACGGCGCATCTGCCTCGATGAAATTGAAAAATTTTACCTTAGCCGGTTACTGTCATCGCCGTAACATGAATAACAAATACCGTGGTTTGGTTTGGGCAGATGTTTAGATTTGTCCGAGAGAATTAGCGGCGAAGGATCGGAGCGGCGTAAAGACGGTGGGCGAGAGACTGGCTAACGAGAGGGCAGAAGATGTTTCGGGTCGGGTCATGTTAGCACACAGTTGGGTTAAACTTGATTGCATCCATTTAAGCAATACTCATCTGAAAAGAAGATTAGACTTGTATAGACTAATTATTTTTTACATGGAGACCAATTTCTATACTATGGAACTGTTGAACATAAGGATGTGGACACTTTTGAAAGGATGGAGTCGTTGAAATTTTCGGTGAAGTGTCGACAATGGATTTTGGGCGTGCCGAATAAAATGCTGCCAAAGTCACCATAGCTGAGTGGGGGAAGAAAAGGAGTTGCTAGTGCGACGGAAGAGCGAGTAGGAGAGGTGGTGGGAAGGTTTCAGTCCTTATCGGCGCTGGAGATAATAGAAGGGACGGTTTACTACGGCAGAGGAAGGAGAGGGAGAAAACCTGGAAGAGGAGGTTAGGGGCGATAATAATTAACTAAATAGTGAGTGTTTAACTAATTTTAATAATTAAATTAAATGTATTCATTTAAAAAATTAAAATAAAAAAATAATCCCTCTATTTTATATATAATTGTAGAAAAAATCCTAAAAAAATAAATATTTTTATTTTGATGCTTTCTGGCGTTTCAGTGCCAAATAATTTTTTGGTGTTTCAGTGTGCAAACATATGCGGCCTACCAAATCCGTCCCCCTCTTACATGAAGCGTGAAACTCTCGAATGAACTTACTTTACCTTTGTTTTTCTTCATTCTTCAATTGTTGTTCTACTTTTCTATTGCCATAGTCCAAAATACCCTTTTGCTTGGAGTTTATTGTGGAGCAAGTAGTTTCTCTAATGAAATTCATTGTCTTTGAAAAAAAAAATATTTAATTACTCTATTGTTTCATATCAAAATTTTTAATTATGTTATTGTACTTTTTTTTTTAGTTGAGTTTTTACATTAATTTTTTTTAATTGGATTTTTATATTTTTTTTCTTTTTATTTAGGTCTTTGTACTAATTTTTTTTAATTTGATCCCTATAAAATTAAGTCAATTACTGTTAAGAGGGACCTAATTAAAAAAAAATTGGTGTAGAGACCCAATTAAAAAGAAAATAAGTATAAGAACCTAATTAAAAATTTTATAAAACTATAGAGACCAACAGAATAATTAAACAAAAAAAACTATAAAAATGTTGTCAACATTGAAGGGGATTAGGTACAAACTATTCCTGCTCCACTGGAAATTTTTGCCATCCGAGGAGAGATGTCTCTTACATGAAAGGTGAAACTCTCATTTGAACTTACTTTACTTTTGCTTTTCTTCGGTTTCCAATTGTTGTTTTACTTTTCTATTTGCATAGTCCAAAATACCTTTTGCTTGTAGTCCATTGTGGACCAACTAGTTTTTAGTTTTTTCATTAAAATAAAATAAAAAAATTATTATTTTTTAATTACAATTTTTAAATTTTAATTTTTTAAATATAATTTTCTTTTTGCATTTGGTTGGGCAAGTTCGTCGTACCGAGCGAACTCTATAAAAATTATAGAGTTTGCCTTACTCCGATGAATTTCACTTCAAATATATCAGATTGAGTTAAAAAAGTTAACAATAGTAACTATTATCATCATCTCCAGAGTACACAAGAATAGACAGAAATAAGTCGTATTTTATTTTTGAAAAATAGTTATTTTTTTAATATATAATTAAAAAATATCCTTATTAAATATGGCTTATTCCTGTGTACTTGTGTATTTTTGGAGACGATAATAATTGCCATTGTTAAATATGGCTTGTTTTTTTAAATTTATAATTAAAAAAAATTATTGTAGAAGCCATGCTTGTTCTCTGAATATTTTTGTATACTGTTTAGAAATCTATATACTATTTTGGAGACGATAATATGGATTAAAAACTAATAATTTTTTATTTTATTTCAAAAAAAAACACTAATTTCTCTAATAAAATTCATTGTCTTTGAAAAAAACGGTAATAATGTTGTCAACGTTGAACAATTACGGTACAAATTACAAAGGAAAGAGGAGTTACTTCTCTTATATTACTTTGTTGTTGGAGCAAGCGTGGAATACCGACGCTGAATGCAGAGACATAGACAAATTGCGAGGTCATAGGTTTAAAGGAAAAAATTTACTAAATTTATAGGTGTTGTTCGTGATAATATTTTTAGTAAAAATAAAGTATTTTTAGTTTTGACATTCAACTATTTATTCATATAAAACAAAATCAAAATACTTAATAGTCAATATTAGTTAAGATTGTAATTTTATTTTATTTAAAAAAATATTTTTGATTATAAATTATAAATATGATTATAATATGTGACTAACGATTGATATATAAATGAATTATGCTTTACAAAATTTGAATTATAAATTCTAAAATGTATTTAATGTCAATTTAAATTTTTTAAATTTATAGTTTTGAGTTATATTTACGAATAGGCTTTTCAAATAGGCTCGTGAGCTTGTCGGACTTTCAAATAGGCCGGATTTGGGTATAAAAAAAACTTATAAGAAATAACAATATAAACATATTTTAACAATATAATTTATACTCAATTTTTTCTACTTTTAAATTAATATTCATTAATTTTAAAAATTATAAAGCAAATTTTTTCCAAAACATATTTTTGTGCAAAATAAAACTTTGCTTTTGTTAAATATTTATGTAAATGTATCCAAAGCGTACTCAATCCATATTTAAGAGGTAAAGAAACTTTATTTTTGTTTCTTTCAAAATGTAACTTTTACATTTATTTTTTGTTATCTAAATTTTATTAGATTCGTTTTATATACTCCTTCTTTATAATTTAATACTTGGTATAAATGGATAAATGTTCTTATTTTTTTTATTATTTGCAATTAGAAAGAGATAAAGTTTAAAATATTTATTAATAAAATAATTTCAAATAAATTATTTAACCTTTATTTTATAAAGAATTTATTTAAAATTTTGTTTTTATTTCACATTTAAGCTTTATTATCGCTATACTGTATAGTATAAAAAGATGGAAACTAAATTTTTATTTTTTTTTAATTAGAAATTTTTTATGCCAAGTTTCTTAGATTCTTAGACCATTGTCAATTTAATATAGTGAAAAGGATCAAGAGAAGGTTGAATACGTCCTCGTGAACATGCGTCAATGATTTGATTATGTCAATTATCAAGAAAAGAAAGATTATGTAACCGCTCCCTAAAAAGATTATGTAAATTTTAAATATATTTTATATTTAATTTTAATTTTTTTTTTTAAAGATTTGCCCTATCAATCTTAAAATCTTTAAAAGTACACTCAAATAATCAAAATTGATTTAGTAAACAAAATTTCAAAGACAAAACAATCAAATCTCATCAAAACATTAAAACGAAATCATATTTTTAACAACTTAAATATCAAATTTAAAATTTTATTTAGCAATCAATCAAATTTCAATTTCTCTCAATAAACAGAAAAGAAGTATTTGTCAAGGCAATAGTAATAGCTGTTCCACTTTATACTTTGAGTTGTTTTAGATTACTTGACTTCTTATTAGAGAAAGTACAAAAGAAGATAATAAACTTCTGGTGGGGCAAAAAGATTTGGAAAGAAAACAGTGATAGATTAAATGGGATATTATCAGTTGAGAGAAAACTCAAGGAGGCCTGAGAATCAAGAATCTAAAAGCTTTCAATCTGACCATGCTAGCCAAACAAGGATGAAGAATAGCCACTAAATCAGATTCACTAGTCAATAAACTTTACAAAGGAAGATATTTCAGGTATTCTACTTTCTTGACAGCTAAGACTGGTCACAATCCATCTTAGACATGGAGGAGCCTACTTGAAGGGAGGAAGGTTTTGGAGAAAGAACTGCTATGAAAAATTAGTTGGGGAACTCAGTGCAAATTCTTGAAGACCCTTGGATAAAAAACTCATTTCCTATTCTACAATGCAAAATCAGATCTTTAATGCTCAACTAGAATGGGTTAACCAACTCATTAACAACAACAGACAATGGGATGAACACACAATAACAGCAAACTTTGTTCCAGATATTACAACTAGAATATTACAGACAAAATTGAAGAAAGGAATGATAGACTAACTTGGTCCAGCGTAAAATCAAGGACATACTCAGTATCCACGGGCTACAAAATTGCGTACCACTTTTTTCACTCACCTATGGAGCAATACCGGAAGCATGCAGAGAAAAGAAGATGTGGAAAGCCTTCTAAAACTTACTATGCATCCCAAAAATAAAATATTCATTTAGAAGGCTTGTCATAATGGATTTGCTGTGAGGGGAAGACTGAATGAAAGGTTCCAGAGCATCCCCAATGTCTGCCCTAGGTGTGAGAAAGATGGAGAATCAATCACTCACTGCTTAATCCAGTGCCATCTCGCAAACCAAGCTTGGCAACTTTTACCGGTTAGCCATTTGGGCCAAGCATTGGGAACTCAGCCGTTTGAAAAGTGGTGGTCGCATGTAGTAAATCAGTTGAACCAAACGACACAGTAGATGAAGAATTCGGTGCTCGTGGCAGTTTTGTGTTGGATGAACTGGAGAGACAGAATCTTGAAGATCTTTGTGAGCAAAATTATTTCTCCTCAAAAATTTTTTGAACAAGCTATGGAGTTGTTACAGGAGTTCTAGACAAGAACGAGGACTTAGCGTGACTTCTCTCTTCTCTCTTCTCTTTTCTATTTTTTTTTTCTCTCCTCAGTTGTTTTATTAATCTCTTTCTTTAGTCATAAGGATATTTTGGAAAACCCCGAAGTCTAAATCTGGCTTTTGGTGTCCAAGATAGGACTGAACAACTTATTGTATTCATTTTGCTATTTTAATGAATATTTTTCTACTTTAGAAAAAAAATCAATCAAATTTCAATTGAAAACTTCCAGATGAGATGAGATGAGATGAGATGAGACGAGATACATACCTTTACCCTATATATATAGCCATAGCCAAAGACTGAATATTAGAGATCCGAATTCATAGTCATTGCTAACCTAATGAGTAGTTGAGTACATTAGTTAATAAGTGTTCTGCTTCCATGGCTGTGGAGTATGGATTTCAGGTTGTTAGAGTATAATTAGGATCAATTAAGATTCATTAACATCATTTATATTTATTTAGCACATCTGTATATTTATTATAGGATATTACGCTTTTATTACTTTGATTCTTCTAGCACCTATATATATCATTGTACATTGTATCTTTGGCAAAACACCGAATAATACACAAAAACATCCTCTTTAGATTAATCTCTTGATTCTAACACGGTATCAAGAGCATAGGTCTTTTATTTCTCTATTAAAATTACTTTATAGCCAATTTATTTTTTTTCTTTCTGGTGGTGTTCTTTGCCTTTGAGGAGCAAGCTATAGACTTCCAAAGTTCATCAAAACCACTTTTTACTAAAATATACCAAACCCCATTTTTACCAAATTCACATTTCCTGCCCACAAAACCTGCACATTTACAACATATCAAGCCTCATTTCATTATCACCAATCACTAGCATATCATTGCTCATACCATTCCATAAAATCCATGCAATAATCCCAATATTTACCATTTCAACCACAAGCTACAACTTTAAAATTTCATTAATTTACTTTTTCAATTCTTTAATAACAAGCCATAAATCATCATTAACCAAATCAACAAGTCATAACCACAAAATCTCATGGACATATACCAGCAACATCATCAATTCACCATTATTAGTTCCAATAACACATTCTCATTAATTCCATTCATCTCATGACCATTAATTCCAACACAAGGCTAATCATCAATCTACCATTAACATCACAAAACTAACCATTTAATGCATAAAATCCTTTTCAACTTATCCTATAGTTCTCTAGCCTAAGTTTTCACACAACCTTACATATTAAACGTGCGAAACCTAAACCATACCTTAGCCGATCACTATACTTAATCCAAGACAGCCATCCAAGTCACAACACATCCCCTCAAACTCAAAGAAACCAGCCACAATCTCAGCTTTGATCACCACCAAGCTTCCAAATGCTTACTTTTCAATTCCAATGCTTATATATAAACTTAATTCACACCTAATACACATGTACACTTAAATTTCAGATTCTACATAATAAAACCAAAATTAGATTAGGGTTTAGGTGATCCTTACCACACCCATACGCGTAGCAACTCAAACCCAATAAGCTCCGCAAGCTAAAACGAACCTAGAACACCAAATTGGCAAAGTTTCACCATAAGGGTTCAATTTCAAGAATAGAAAAGGAGATAGAAAATCTAAGATGGAATTGGAGCTTACTGGTAAAATTGATCTAACAGAAATATAGAGCTCGACGTGCTGGACGCGTGGCCGCGAACGATGCGGTGATCGGAGTTCGAACGGAGAAGTTACGGCGTTTGGAAATTGAAACAAGGGTTTTGTATCCTTTTCTTCTTCTCCTTGCGTCTGGCGCTGCTTCTGTTGTGTTCTTAGAGAAGAAAATGAGCTTTAGCTCATTTATTTGCGTAACTTTTTCTTCGTTGTCTCGGCTATCAAATTCAGGAACTAAGATGTTCGATGCTCTAGTTTTCGATTAATTCAAAGGTGTTTAGCGTATTTTGAAGTCTCACCTTCTCCCTGATGTATTGTCTCGTTGATATCCCCACTAAGAAGTTTGCTCCGATAGGCAAAATGGACTTGGTCACTTGGTCCACGATTCCCTAACAGTATCACTATTTGTCCTAGACCTCGGTAACCTATTATGAAATCGATGGCTATTCTCTTTTACCTTTAATGTAGACCCTTCGATGGTTGTAGCATTTTGCACGGCTTCTAGTGGTCTCTCCTTTCTTTCTCATGCGTGGAACATGTAATCACAGATTGTCACTTCGTTCTTCACTTCTGGTTGCTCAAAATATCTTTTGGGTTCGTGATACATTTTAGAAATCTTAAGGTAACTTCGAAAATCTTCTCTTCGTAAGCTTCAGACAACGGCTTCTCATTTCAACTTTCGATTTCGACACATAACTCTCTCTTGGTATCTTTTTTATTCAACAGGCTTCGATACTCTTAGTAGCTCCTTATCACCATTTTTGCGCTCCCTCAGTCCTTGACTCTACGATCTTTATTTCGGCATTGGACATATAAATTTTTTCTTAATTCCCTTTTGTTTACCAGACTTTGACATCTTTGGCGGCTCCTTATTGTCTCGTTATGCGTCCCTTACTTCATCGATGCCACGTTGTAACATAACAATAGATTTAGACCGACACTTCCAATCGCACTCTCACTCTTTCAACTTAGAACTTTAACTCATCTAACATTTTCTCCTTTTGGATTTATCGTCCAAGAATCTCTTAGAAACTTTTTGCTTAGCGCGTCTACCACAACCTCACGGTGTTGGATCAGCACGCATCTTAAGTCCTCCAATAATACATCGTAGTCATTTCCTAAATGGTTCATTAGGCCTAAGCGATACGAATATTGACAGAAGGATCAATCTTCTTTCCATGGCTCGAAGGCTTCCATCGTATTCTAGTATTTCAATCACATGGTGCACCTCATTGCATCTATTTAGTCACGAGCGATACGATCGGCAAGGATTAAGGTTTTAAATTCCCTAGTAATGTCGCTGGTTTATTTTCATGTTTCAATAGTCTTGTTTTAAAGGATTGACACTCTAATAATTGCATCTAAGAATTATGCGTGACATAAAATCCAATACAAGTTGATTTTCTCCAAGAAATGTTATGTTCAAAGGGACAAATGAGTAACACGAACGGTGTTCACGAGAATTCAAAAAGAAAGTCTTGCATACAGTTAACTAGAGTTGTACAGAACTAATGGAATGCACAAGAAGTGAAATCTAGTCGCATCTCAGGGAAGAAGTTCACATCAAGATTGAATGGAAAGAATAAGACATGTCGAATTGAATAGGTTCTAGTTGGCTTTAAAGGAATGCAAGTTTCCACAAGAGAGCAACTCCACGCACCGCAGGTTTCCAGGATTCAAGGATTATGTGATTATATTAGGATGAGTTCAGGCTTAATTCAAAAGAGACAAGCTTTATACGAGTAAGGAACAAAAAGAACGATGAGTTGGGCTTTTACAAGAGAAGATTCAAGATAGAGCTTTCAATGTAAGCTATAAGAGAAAGGATAGATTAAGTCGTGAAGATTAGTTGGCACGCTCTCGCAAAGAAACACTTAGTTGGACGATTCTCTCTTCCAGTACTCCCTCTAACTCGGTCCTGAGTTTTACTGATTATAATGTTCACTTGTGATGCAATCAACACTGATCCGGCTTTCGGCACTAAGTCTATCGTAAACTCATGTTCTCCCTATGGTGAAAATTCTGGTACATCTTCAAAAACGGTCTCGAGAATTCTCTCGTATAGGGATTTGGTCTTACCTTGACTCGTCTCTTAATTAATTAGCAACTAAAGGTTGAATCCGCTCAATTCCTCTTCCTCAAAGTCTTAACATTACTGGATTTCAAATGGTAACTCCGTATAGCTCTTGACAGTTCCAATTCCTTAGGTATAATCCACCCTACTTCCACTGCGTCATTCTGATTCTCATCCTTTAAAAACCTAGTCACTCATCTAAGTTAGCTAAGTATCGCTCCATCTTAACAACTAATAGTCTTTGACTAACCATCGGCTCGGACTCCACGATCATCAAAACTTGTCATGCTTCACCAATGGATATTACATATTAATGATATGCAAGGTAGCTAAAAACTCAATTGCTAGTTCATGGTTACCTCGGGTCTGAGAATCAGATTCAGCTGCATTCCAGCGTTTCCTGTGTGGACAATCTCGAGCTATATGCCCCGGCTTCCCGCACTTGTAACATACGCCTAATCCGGCCTTGCATGGTCTGCTTGGATGGTACTTCTTGCATCTTGCGCACCTTAAGTCATCCGGTTGAGTACTAGTTTGCCCTTCTGAATTCGGATCTGGACGGTTGTCGTTCCTTTGGTCATTGTTCCGGTGCTAGGAATGTAAAGCGACAAATGATTTTCTTTTGAAATTTTGGCTCCTAGGTGTAATATGTCCCTTTTTCTTTGTGAAGGGTTCCCGACGATTATTCCTTGCTACCTCAGTCCTCCTTGAGCTTTTTCCCATTGCCTGACCCGTGTTAACATGCTCCGGATAACCCACTGGTACCCCTGTATTCGGAACATTATATCTACCTTCATATTCATTATCACTATCGTTGCTAGTTCCAGCTTGTGGTTCCATCCCATCCATCACTCGAATGGTCGCAGCAGCAACAACACCAATGGCAGCAACAACACTCATCATTGCAGTCACGATATCGATCAAACTATCTATCGGTATGGTTACCTTATTAACCCTCCGTCCTCGACCTCGATTGCACTCACAACTGCACCCACGAGACGCCATTTGGTTCCTGTTTATACCAAACAAGTAAGTGATATCAAGGTGATCAGTCTCTATATCTCATGTCTAGTATTTCAAAGTCCCAGATGCATGCTCATGAGCATTCATGCCACATATATCAGTTAGATACCCTAAATAGCATGTATAGACACCCAGAGTATGTCTAGAAGCATCGTCAGTTCGTCCCTCAAGCTCTATAGGAACGAACTACTCTGATACCATATGGACGCCGGAAATTTGATGCAAAAAACTGAAATTCTGAATGTTGCAGCAGAACCAGATTTCTGATGTGTGCCCACGCACACAGCTGTGCGCACGCACCCAACAGAAGCAAAAATCTACCTGTGCGTATGCACGCTCTTATGCGCACGCACACACTAGGTTAGGCCTTCTGTTGGTGGCACTAGCACAGGTGGGGTGCATGCACACCAGGTGATGTGTGTGCACGCACGCATACGTGCGCACGCACACGTTCTGCTTTCTTTTTTAGTTGTGTGCACGCACAGGTGTGTGCGTACGCACACACCCTGTTTTACAACACCTGTGTTTTTCTGTTCCAAACATGAATTTGAAACCCTAAACCCCTATTTTTGCCCTATTAACCCTAGATTCTACTATTAGGCTTAGTAAATAGCAGAAGGTAGGAATTTGGGATAACTTGGGAATGAAGTAAGAGGTAAATTGATGAGTTATATGAAGGAGATGAGAATGTTAAATGAGGTATGATGCCATGGCTTTGATAAATGATTATATAATGATTATGAAAATGAAATGGCTTATGAATGATAATATCTGAGATACGAGTTTTCCTGGGTAAGAACCGTGGCTTGCCACCACGTGTTCCAGGTTAAAACTCGATACTCTGTTGACCCTACGTTGTAAGGGTGATCGGACACATATAAATTCCCGGGTATGGATAGCCCCCATTGAGTGATTTGAATGATAAATGAATGTGAAATCTATGCATAGATTCTTGGGGATACGCGACGGGGGATAGTCTAAGGTTTTCGGACTTGTCGGGTTGGCTGGATAACCGACAGATGAGCCTCATCAGCCATAGGGCAGGCATGCATCATGTGCATTTATTTGTTTTGATTGCTATGTATTATCTGAAATTGCCTAACTGAATATATACATCCTGCTACCTGTTATACTTGCTACTTGCACTATCTGCTTATTACTTGTGCGTGAACTTGTTTGACTGCTTGTCTCTGCTGAATTATGGATGACGGAAGAAAGGAGGAAGGGTGAAGTGGGTTGGTGTTTAGATTAGGTTTGAAAGTGAGTAAAATTTAGGAATGCTTAGATTACCTACCCCTATTTATGGCTTCTGCTTAGAAATTAAGTTTTATAATTGTATAACGGAGTTCTAGGATTGCCTTTGGCATTCCAAGGATCTTATTTATTATACGCGTGGCACCTTTACCATGATGAGAACCTCCGGTTCTCACCCCATACTGTGTTGTTGTTTTCAGATGCAGGTCGAGAGGTTCCTCGCTAAGCGTCTGGATTCCTAAAGCGGAGTAGTCCCCGGGATATTTTGGTTTATCAGCTTATGTATATTTGTACTTAATTACTTAGCTTTTTCTCCAAGAAACTTGATTATTTTGTTCCTCTTAGAGCTTACAGGAGAGTTAGGATTTTATTTCTATATTTTGGGTATTTGGGATACTTATGTATATATATGTATATATTCTCCGGCCAGCCTTGGCTTCGCAGGCTGAGTCAGGAACTAGTTTCACTGTATTCTTGGCTTCTATTCACTTTTTTGCTTATTCATAACTCTAACCCTTAGTTTTTTTAGCACGCAAGTAATTCCGTTTCCGGAGTGTTGCGTTTTTATTTTACGAATTTTGCTTTACCCATTTTTCAAAACTCCTAGTATACTATAACATTTGTTATATATTATTATATATATTTTATTTTAGAGGTCGTAATACCACACCACCTCTGTTTTACATCCTAGGTGTAAAACTCTGTGTGGTAGAGTGTTACAATACTAACTAGAAAGATAAGTTTTAAATTAAATTATTCTATTCGATCGTCTTTTTTTTATTTGTATCATAAATGTTAAAAATATTTATTATGATGCCTAAAAATTTGGTATCTAATTACCAAATAAAATTAAATAATTAATATATATCATGTTTATATGTCTTATAAAAATTTAAAATTTGTGTTTCTATATATGTGTGTATTTTGTATCATGTCATGTCATTGTGTACATCATAAATTATGCATGTAATTTTTAGTATAAATTATTTTATAATGTTGCTTTTGCATTGCAAAGTGACTGATATTGTAGTTGGTCATTCACATTTATGATTAATATTAAATTTTATTTCTCTCAAACTTCAAAAAAAAAAAGAAATTATAGGCCAAGAATCCAAAAAACTTGATTCCAAAAACTAATAATAATAAAAATTAAAGATAAAAATTTAGTTTCCATCTTTTTATACTTATACAATATAACGATAATATAATAAAGCTTAAATGTGAAAAAAAAAAACCTTAAATAAATTCGGTACAAAATAAAGGTTAAATATTATTTAAAAATATATATTAATAAATATTTTAAACTTTATATCTTTCTGATTAAAAAAAAAAGATCTATCGATTTTTTTGATAATATAATTTTTAATATAAAATATTAAGTTATTCATGTACAAGGATAATTTTTGGAAAGTATCATTTAAAGAAATCAAATTTAAGTTTGAATTAAATTAATCATCTTCTATTATCCTGTTTTTCATCTATGGTGATATTTTTTTAAGTGTTACATAAAATATTTATTATAATATTTTTTAAGTGTTACAAAAAATATTTATGGTAATATTTTTTTAAGTGTTATAAAATATTTATTGTAACATTTCTTTAAGTGCTACTAAGAAAGGTCTATTGTAACATTTCTCATAATATTACTATAGAAGATCTATTGTAATATTTTTACTTAATATTATTAAATTTTTAGAAAAATATTAATAAAATTATTTAATAATATAGAATATATTTAATATTTGTTAACATATTATTAATATATATAGATAGTATTTTAATATGATTTGATAACATTTTTTAAATGTTAATAAAAGTTAATTATGTAGTAACAAATCTTGATGAAAGCAGTAATTATTTATTTATTTATTTGAAAATTGGATGGTAGATGATTAATAACTTCTCACACAATTTAACAAAACTATATACATAATTGTTTATATTTTACTTTAATTTGATAGGATATTAAATTTGTTAAAGAACTATTCTAGAATATAATAAAAGTTACATACATGAAAAAAAAAGAATAAGATAAACATAGTTTAGTCTTTTGTAAAAGATAAATTTATTCTAACTTTTAATTAAATTTTCATAAGAAAAAAAAAGAATTTAACCATATTAATTAGATGCATTAATAACTTTTCTTTTAAATAATTATTCAAATAGGAGATGATGTATATAAGACAAACACAAGTTACTTTTGTTAATAATTATTCATATATGTTTACATTTATAAACATATAAATTATATATTGTTCTTAATAACTAATTTAACTATATTTGTATCAATGGGTAATATTGATTATGCATTGTGATCTTGTAAATCTGTCAATTATCTAATACATTAGTTTTTATTGACATACCAATGATACAAGGAGCATCCGTAACTAAAAAATAAAAATAAATAAATAAATAAACAATAAAATCTATAGAATACTAAAAAAAAAAACAAATATTTTAAAAAAATTCCTTAAACAAATTAATAGTGATGAGCGCTAATTCATCTTCCTTTAAAGTTAAAAAGAACTAAATAGCGATATCCTTCTTCTCACATTCTCTTGTATCACAATCTTCATCCTTTTTTACCTGGTGACACAAAGATTTATACCAATTGGTTAGATTTTTACATAGAATAGCAATTATATCTAAACATTTTCATTATCTTCTTTATGAATTTGCATATGTGAGGAACAATTTGATCTAATAATTTACTTGTTATAAAAATTGAAGAAAAAGTTTTTTGTAAGTATTTAAATTTTTCTGTCTTCAATGGTGGGTTTCAATTAATATTACAAATTATATCAAGGAATTAGAAATTGAAAATAAGTAAAGCAACCTCTAAGAAGTTCAATCTGATCTGTATATAATTTTGTCTGATCTAGTTTGTTGTAGACTAAGATCAGTCTTAGAATTTTTTTAAATTTAAATTTATTAGTATGTTAGTTAGACCCAAATTTATAAATAAATTTAATAGACCTGTCAAGTTATTATATCAACATATTAAAATATAAATAAATATATAAATAAATTTTTATAATTAAAAAGTTGTTAAATTTTTTAATTTTATATTTGATTTAAATACTTTTGTATATAGTAAATATTGAATTTGGTGTATCGTATAAAAATAATTTTTTAATATATATATATATATATAATATAATATATATATATATATAGGTCAAATTTAAATTAACTATCTATATTAGAATCTTATTAGTGAGCCTAAACTTATTTTCACCTCTATAAAAAATCAAGAAGTTCATGTTGATCGTAATGTGCAAAAAAAGAAAAAGAAAATTTAATAATATGTGATTTAGAGGTTAGTTTTGTGGTAGATTTATTATGTTACATCAATTGATTGGACAATGAAAGTTGATATAAATGTAATTAAGGAATAATATTTTTTTTATTATTATAGACTATGAATATAATTTTTTAGAGATGAATTATGTCGAATAGAAAGTAAATATAGTCATAAAAATTTTTTATTAATCAAGAAAGTAAAGTTGATGTGAAGAAATTGCAAATTCAAAATCTTTTGTTTTGTTTACCAACGGTTATGGCTGTATATATAATAATGATTTTATAGAGCAAAATCACAAATACTTACCTTATTTTACGGATAGAGTAAAAAATTTAACGGTAAAGTATTAAATTGGTCCGGTGTAATTTTGTTTTGATTTTTAAAATTTAAAGTATTCTATTTAAATCTAAAAAAGTTTCATTTAATTTCAATATAATTCTACTATAAAATCAATGGTAAATAATTAATATCACTGTTTCACCAGACCTTAATATCCTTTCCTGAAAAAGAAGTATAAATTCGAGAAACAACAAACCACTGGCCTTAATTCAAGCAAATGAAGAACATCTTCAAGAACTCACTTTTCACGGGAAAGGTCGTCAGTGGCAACGACGTCACCTCTATCGCAGGAAACTGCTCTTAGCAACCGAAGAGTTTGGTTATACAAATTTTCTATATCTAAAAATTGAGTTTCATTAATTATTTAACGTTGACTTTACGACAGGACTACATTGAACTAAATGAATATTTTTTTAATTCAAATAGGATACTTTAAATTTTAGAAACTAAAACTGGATTAGAACCAAATATAAGGAACCAATTTAATACTTTACCCAAAATTTAAAATTTGATCGAGGTTTAAAAATGTACATTGTCCATACCTATACGGAAACATTAATATTTATTTTTTATTTCTCTCAAACTTCAAAGAATTTACGTTAAGAGAAAGAAAAATAATTAAATTTTGTTTTAAACATTTTTATTTTTTTTTATTTGCTAAGATATCTATAGCTATACATATAATAGCTGTCAAATAAATAAGTAAGATGAATTTGAATCAACTCATCACTAGCAGCAAATACAAATTGAAAAAAGGACTAACCCATATTTTGAAACAAGTTAATGAAACATAGAATTAACTCCACTCATATGAACTAACGAGTTAAATCGATCGTTTCGTTTTTTATTTTAATTATTGCGTCATTTTAACAAATTTTTTTACCTGATATCCATAGAGTACAAATAAAAAATATTTATCGTACATACATGTATTTTGATAATAAACTATCTAAAGTTTAATAAATTAGTTAACAAATCTAAAAAAAAAGTACATAATATAAAGTATAAACTCATCAAGTTTATTGGGGCATTGGATTATTAAACCAATTTTATCATTTTATTTGTTTTTTTAATTGAAATTGTTCTGTTGGTCGGTTACCGGACGGTTCGGAGGTGTTTGCTGGGTGTAAAGATGGGTGCTAGCCTCAATCTGGGTCTGGGGCGTGAAAGGCGGGGGCAACCGACTTCCCGAGCTCTTCGTGAGGTGAGGGGGGTGCCACCTGTAAGGACACTCCAATGCTCAAGTCAGAAAATGTGCAGGTGGTATGGGAGTAAGTGATATGATGAAGTAATCGGGGGAGGGATAGGACCCTCCCCTTATATATCCTATCAGTAGGGCGAGCCCCACACAGGGAGGCCTCCTTCCTGGAAGTTTCCTTCCCCACAGCTGTCATGCAGCTGGTAGCGGGGGTGCGTGTCTGGGTCGCAGACTGGACGAGTCATGTGCGTTAACCCGACCGAGCGGGTCGGAATGTTCTCAAGCCAGGTCAGCCAGCGTGCCAGTTGAGCTGGACCGTAATAGTGCCCCCAACACGCCAGCTATGGTCGTGAGCGCTATTGGTAGCGTGTTCTTCTTTCTCTTCGCGCGTAGTTGCCTAGTCGGTTGTCCGTGGTAAGGACGCGCCTTCTGCGTGCGTGTGGGCTTGTTCGCTACTAGGGAGCTTTTTTCGTCGCCTCATTCTTCGCGCCGAGAATTTAATGCTCTTAATGGATGATTCAAAACCCGCAAGAAAAGACTATTCTGCCCCTGCCCTTTACGCTTCCCAGAGTTGGTTTCTTTTTCAGTTTTCCATTTGGTTTCGCCTTAGTTTTGTTGCACTGCCATTGTGTCTCATTTGCTTTCTTCTCTTTCTTTCAAACATCTTTGTTGCGAGCCTCTGCTTTCCCAGACCTTTCTCAATTCTTCGATTTCCTTCTATCATCATCACTATCCTGTTTCTTTTCCTGGTTTTGATATGGCGTTGTTTATCTTTGTTGTTAGTAATTCTGGCCTTTGCATGTGCATTGTACTCTTGATATGAATTGCATGTTTGTTGGCGTTTTAACATTAGGTAGATACTGTAGGGGGTTACCATTCTAGGATTTTGTTTTCCTGGCCTTGGTCTTAGCTGTCGATTTATACCCTGTTTTATTATAGTAGTTGAATAGGGGAGTTATTATTTTATGGTAGTAGTATCGGCTTCCCGGCCTCTTAGACTGATATTGGGTGGTGCCCCCACTGTAGGTATGGTCCAGCATCCCGTCATGAGGGTCGTGAGACCGGCGCCCTATGACCGCTATGCATGGGTGACTTCAGATGTGAAGGAAACCCCTAATCAAATGTGCCTGGAGGAACTTGACGAGTTCCGACGGGCCGATTACCTTTGTGGAGGAACTGACGAGGAGTCTAATTATGCGGCTTTCATTCCTGCCGACTACAAACGAATATTCCAACTGAATCTACACGCTCCCCAGGTCCCTGACTGGATGTGGTTGTATAAGGCCATGTTCACTCGCTTGGGAGTTCGCCTCCCCTTCTCCCTTTTCAAATGGCGCTACTTAACCGCTGTGACGTGGCGCCGTCCCAATTGCATCCGAACAGTTGGGCCTCAATCCGCTGTTTCGAGATGGTGTGCGAGTATCTTGAGCTTCCGGTCTCCGTTGAAGTGTTTCTTTTTCTTTTCACTCTAACAAATCCTTCGAAAGAGGGGAAAGCTAAAAAGGGCTTCATGTCCTTCCGGGCGGCCCAAGGCCAGAGAATCTTCGGCGTATTCGAAGATTCTTATCATGGTTTTAAGGATAAGTATTTTAAAGTTCATCCTGCGGAAGGTCGGACCCCTTTTGGTTGACGTTAGAAGGGGAACGTCGCATACCGACTTATTGGAGTTTTGGGGCGGGGGCCAACGCCTTTACCAAAATAACGTATAAGGGATTATCTCCGGAGAATAAGATGGTTGCCGACGTATTGTTGGCTGTTTTTGGGAAGAATCTTGTTAACCCCCATCTCCTTATGGGTGATCGGAACATGGCTAGGAATTATATATGTGAGTAGCCGTCTGGTGATTTTCTGTGTTTACCTTTGTTTTTATTTATCTGACGATTTGACGACTAACATGTTTCCGTATCTTGTTGCAGTGTCAATGTCAGCCGAGGTAACAGGACTTGATGCTTTGTTCAACACTTTCTTGGCTGATGGAAGTGATGACGATTCCACTACCCCTGCTCAGGAAGTGCCGGCTGACGATGTCATTGAGCCTGATGCCCAGTCCCAGCCTACCCAGGGGGAGGGGCCAGGAACCAGCGCCGCTTCGGGTCTTCAGCAGGAGGCGGGGGCTGGTTCGGGACCCCGACCAGAGGGGGATCCGGGGGCTGAGGAGGAGGGTGACAATCCGAGAAAAAGGAAGTCGTATTCTAGTCCTGAAATTGAGGTGTTGGTTGACAATCCAAGGAAGAAGAGGCCGTCTTCCAGTCTGGAGGGGGTTCTCACCGTTATGAAGAAGAACTTTGATGTCGGAAACTTTATTGATTCCCAGCTGCTTCCCAGCACGGAGGACTTCTTCTACGGTGGGGATCTTGCTTCACAAGCGAGATGGATGTACCGCACTTTGCTTCGAGGAGCCTCGATAGCGAAAAAGGCGGAATCCACTCTGGCGGGAACGCGATCCTTGAAAGTGAAGCTTGACTCCTCTATCAAAGCTAACGCCAGGTACAGGGATGAGGTGAAGTTGCTTTAGGAGCAACTCGCTGCTGCTGAGGAGAAGGCCAAGACGGCCGAGGAGAAAGTCAAGGTTGCTGAGGAGGAAGTCAAAACTGCTAAGGAAAAGGTCCAGGCCGCTGACGCTTTGGTGGCACGTCTTACCGAGCAAGAGCTTACCCTGGAAAGTCAGCTTAATACTGCTCAAGGTCGGGTGGCCATGCTGGAGAAGGAACGCGATGAGGCACTCTCGTCGGCCAAGGCTCAGGGTGAAGCTGCTGAGTTTAAGAAGAAGTATAAAGACACCGTGAAGCAGGGCAAGAGTGCCATCCTGATGACCGAGGAGGCCCTCAAGGCTCAAGTGAAGCTACTGGCTCCCGATTTTGATACCTCGGCTGTTGGCATTTTCAAAACTATTAGGGATGGCAAGATTGTTGACATGCCGAAGAAGTAACTTATATCTTTTAGCTTTGTAGACTGTAAACTTTTCTGGATTTAGAAATTTCGTAGTTTTAACAAATACGTTTGCCGTTTGGTCGGCATGTAACGAACTTCTTCTTTTCTCGCTTCATCGGTAATCCTTTTACTTTATTTCCTCTTTACTGTTGTGATCGTAGTCGGCTATTTGTTTACATTTGCTTACCGTTTTGCTGGTAATTGGTGAAGCCAGACCGTGGCTTTTATTATTTTAGTAACCGCGCATGGTGACATTCTTTTCTTTGGTGGTTTCCAGGGTGATCAATCCCGGCATACTGTTTCATCATTTAACGATTCAACTAGTAATGCTCAACGCAAAAAAAAAAACAACAAACAGTAGATGAATAGTATAGGTAAATGGTTCAAAGACAAGGTAATAGTAAATATATGACAAGGGCAAATAATTCAACACAAAATAACACGTGTCTTACTAAACCATCTATAGTGGCAGGCCATCTGCCTGGTTGACGCTTCTTGCTTACTAGGAATAGAATCTCCTTAAGTTGCCTGCATTCCAGGTCCTCGAAACTTCCTTGCCGTCCAACCGCTCTAACTTGTAGGCGCCATTGCCAAGGACCTTCTTCACCCTGTATGGGCCTTCTCAGTTTGCCGCCAACTTTCCTTCACCCGGAGTCGGTAGTCCTATGTCGTTGCGCCGTAGGACCAGGTCGTCCCGTTCAAATTCTCTCTTGAGTACCTTGGCGTTATAGCAGAGGGCCATTATTTGTTTGAGTGCTGTCTCCGACAAGTGGGTCATCTCTCTGGCTTCATCCACCAAGTCTTATTCTACGGCCTCTTCGACTCTTCCTAGAAGTAGTCGTAGACTCGGCTCACCGATTTCTACGGGTATTATTGCATCTACCCCATAGGTGAGCCGGAAGGGCGTTTCCCCAATAGACGACTGCTGAGTTGTGCGGTAAGACCAGAGGACTGAGGCCAACTCGTCAACCCATGCTCCCTTCTTCTTATCAAGTCGTTTTTTGAGGCCTTGCAGGTTGACCTTATTTGCCACTTCCACTTGGCCGTTGGTTTGGGGATGCTCCACAGACGAGAACTTTTGCTTTATGCCCAGGCCGGCCAGAAATTCTCCAAACTTTTGTCAGCAAACTGCGTCCCGTTGTCCGAGATGACGACTTCTAGTATTCCAAACTTGGCTATCACTTGTCTCCACATGAACTTCCGACAGTTGACCGAGAAAATGCTGGCCATCGGCTCCACCTCTACCCACTTTGTGTAATAGTCAATGGCTACGACTATATATTTGACCTGCCTTGGTCCAACCGGAAAAGGCCCCAGCAGGTCGATTCTCCATTGCGAAAATGGCCGCGAAGCTGTTAACAGGCTTAGCTTGGCTGCCGGGGCCCTATGAAAGTTAGCGTTTTCCTGGCAGCTTTTGCACTTCTTCACAAATTCTTTCGAGACCGCCATCATTGAGAGCCAATAATAACCAGCCCGGACAAGCTTTCTGGCCAAGGACTTTCCACCAATGTGGTGGTCGCAACATCCCTCGTGGACCTCGCTTAGTACTAGTCTGTTTGGTCGGGGCGTAGGCACTTCAACAGGGGTTGGCTGGGCCCTTTCTTGAACAACTGGCCTTGTATTACCGCATAATTGGCCGCTTCTCTTCTTAACGCCTTTGCCACTTTGTCGTCCTCGGGGAGTACTCCCTTTTCCAAGAAATCCATGATTAGGTTCATCCAGGATGGAGGGTCGGTTGCCTGCGCCACGTGCAGGGTCACCGTCGGTTCCTTTACTAAGCCTTGTATCAGAGATCGGTTCCCGGTTCCTGGTTTGGTGCTTGCTAGCTTTGATAAGAGGTCCGCTCGGGTGTTCCTTTCTCTTGGTACGTGATGCACCATTATCTCGTCAAACTCCTCACTTAGTTTTCTGACTCTCGCCAGATATTTCTGCAATAGGGAATCTCTGGCTTGGTATGCCCCCATTAATCTGTGATGTGACGACCTGGGAGTCGCTGCACACTTCAATTCTGGTTGCCCTGACCTCTTTTGCCAAAACTAATCTGCCCAGCAAGGCCTCGTATTCTGCTTGGCTGAAGCTCCGTCCTTGGAGTGCTCCTTTGGCCTTTCTCCGCTACCGGGTTGTCGAGCTTGACTGTAGGCAGGCTGCCGCTTATTGGCCGCCACGACCTTGCTGACCTCTTTATCATTGATATACTCCCGAGCCACGTTTTGGATCTCTTGCATAGTCCATACGGGCTTGGTGGTAAGATGCTTCCTGAAGTCCTCGTTTAATAATCCATTCGTCAGGCATAAGCTGGCCACCGAATCGGTTAGGCCGTCAATTTCCAAGCACTCGTCATTGAACCTGTCTAGGTACTTCCTAGCGGTTCGCCAACTCTCTTGGTTACCCCTTGCAGGTTGATCGGATGCTTTGCCTTTACGATACGTGTAGTGAACTGGGCTAGGAAGGCGCGGGCGATGTCCCCAAAGGTCGTCACCGAGCCTTGGGTTAGGGCGTTGAACCACCGAATTTCCGGTCCCACTAAGGTTATCGGGAAAGCGCGACATCTTACTTCATCACCCACCCCTTCCAGGTTCATCTTGGCCTCAAAGGCCGTTAGGTGTTCCTGGGGGTCCCATCATACTTCATGTCCGTTGGCTTATCGAAGTGCTTCGGTAGCCGGACTTCAGGATCGAATGGTGGAAAGGGGTTGCCTCCATGACCACTAGTTGTCGCCTTCTCCTCGGTCTTTCTCTACTGTCTTCTCTGTGCGGTCGGCTTCTCCTTGACCTCTCTCTGTTGTCTTCTTGATGTGGTTGGCTTCCCCTTGGTCTTTCTCTGCTGCCCTCTTGGTCTTCCTTTACGGTATCTCTTGACGTTGATCTGGAGTAAATCACGGGATCTCTCCGTCTTCTGGGCACTTTCCTACTTTCCTGGCTCTCTGACCCTGATCGGTGGCTCGGGGTGCGCCCGGAACGACTTCTTCGGAGACCTCTCTCTCTCCTTTGAGGAGACCGGGAACGGTCTTGACTCGGAGTCAGTTGTTGGTGCTCTTTGCCAGCCACTTCCCGTTCTAGGTTTTGCACTCTGTGGCGCAGTTCTTGTATTATTATGGCCCTGTCACTACCTGTTAGGGTCGTCTCTCGGGTTGCCGCGAGGAGATCTAGTGCACTCGCGAGAGGGAGCCCCTGTGGCTACCCTACCGCTTCTAGGGTCCATCCCCTCCCCACAGGGCCCGCCTTCGTTGTTCGCCTCTACTGGACCCAAAATAAAGTCCATATCGGCCAGTCCCCACAGACGGCGCCAATGGTCGGTTGGTCGGTTACCGGACGGTTCGGAGGTGTTTGCTGGGTGTGAAGATGGGTGCTAGCCACAATCTGGATCTGTGGCGTGAAAGGCGGGGGCAGCCGACTTTCTGAGCTCTTCGTGAGGCGAGGGGGTGCCACCTGCAAGGACACTCCAACACTCAAGTCAAAAAATTTGCAGGTGGTATGGGAGTAAGTGATATGATGACATACCTTGGGGGAGGGGTAGGACCCTCCCCTTATATATCCTGTCAGTAGGGCGGGCCCCACACAGGGAGGCCTCCTTCCTGGAAGTTTCCTTCCCCACAACTGTCATGCAGCTGGTAGCGGGGGTGCGTGTCTGGGTCACAGACTGGACAGATCATGTGCGTTAACCCAACCGAGCGGGTCGGAATGTTCTCGGGCCGGGTCAGCCAGCGTGCGAGCTGGGCTGGGTCGTAACAGACATACTACTATTTTAAGAACTATTTAACAAATTGTTATCATTCTAAAATATGTTATTCAGTTGTCATCTTTTTACCATTGTAATATTTTTTTTTGTTAGCTGTTAACTGGAATTAGTTAAACTAGCTTGTGACATTTGTATTGAAATAGCTAAAGTATTCTGTGACTTTAGCATAAGGTCGCTAAGCTTGACAACAATATTAGTGAAAGATCCGCTTCCCTAAAAAATGACTTTGATGTGTCACATGGCAAAAAACTATTAATATATATGTAAATTAATATTAAATATTAGAAAATGATTGATAATAAATAATTAAATTAACATTAACGACAAATATTAACTTATATAAAAACATATTAGTTATTTAATAAATAAAAAAACATAAATATAAATGGATCATGAAAATTATAATTTGAAACATATGATTGTCGAGTTATTTGAGTCGATCAAGCCAAATTTATTCCTTATAAATAAATTATAATTTTATTGACCCAACTTGTCCATTTTTACAAGCAAACCAACTTACAAATATCATTTTAGAAAATTTCTATGATACTAAAAGAAAAATTCTTTCATTCATACATGTCAATTTGATAATTTATTGTATATATATATTCTGTATTGTAAAATGTACCTAAATATTGCTCAATAAAAAAGAGTGAGCACAGGAACTTGTCATGACAAATTTTATCTAACAATTAATGGTGACACAAAATTAATTATGGTGTTACGATATTTTAATTATTAATATCATTAAGTATTTTAAAATATTTGTGAATGTTTTAGTTTGTAAATCTATCATTATGCCAGAAAAATTTTACAAGTAAACTTAGTTTGTAAATCTATCATTATGCCAGAAAAATTTTACAAGTAAACTTAGTATTTTAAAGAATGACCTTTTTATTAGGCCATGTGACATAAATCATGTAAAGAATAGAAAGCAGTTTTAAAGTGTAAAGGGAAGTAGTGATAGGTGTGAGTGGAATGTAGGACTGGCAATGGATATAATAACATAGGGTAGAGTAGGGTTTGGATTTAATCTAATCCTATCTGCAGGTTAAAAACATAAAATTTAACTCTATCCTACTTGCGAATTGAAAATCTCTCAATCCTAATCCTACTTGCACTTTAAAATTCTCAACCCTATCATATTTGACCCTACTAGCAGAAAAATTAAAATTTTTCAAACAAATATAAAATTCAAGCATTCCATCTTTCATACAAATTAATAAATAGAAAGTAAAAAACTAAGTTCAATAAAATTAAAAGCAATAAAATCTTAAAAAAATCTAATATAAAATTATAAATAGCATGATCATTAAATTCTTAATAAAATTAAAATAACACAAACAAAGATAAATGTCTTGTCCTTCTTCTTCTAACTCTAAGTTCTAGCAACATTCTTCTTTAAATAACATAATAAATTAGTAGTTAAAATGATTAGCTTAGTAGTTATGTTGAACTTTTACAAGAAAGAAATTGTGGTTTCAATACTCACTTCCTTTACTATACATATAATTTTTAAATATATAGTATATTAAGGGTGCGGGTAGGATAGGGTAGGGTAGGGTAGGGTAGAGTATATCCTAAACCCGCACCCCACCCTACCCACAAGTAAACCTGCACTCTACCCTACCTGTAACGGGTAGGATAAACAACCCTGTTCGATTGGGTTAGATCGGACTGAGTACGCGCAGATAAGGTATATATTGTCAGCCCTAGAGTGGAGGGACATTGAGGTTCATCGACAGAGGCTTTAGCTGTCACCAAAATCCTAAACCCAAATAACTATTCATTAAATTATTGATTATAAACTTACAAAATTACCCCTAATCACTAAAACTCATATCCTAAACCGAAATATTAGGCAACCATACAATCTAATCGCATTTCATACTACCAAAATCATATAAACAATAAAATCTATAGAATAATAATGAGCGCTAATTCTTTAAACAAATTAATAGTGATGAGCGCTAATTCATCTTCCTTTAAAGTTAAAAAGAACTAAATAACATCATCCTTTTTCTCACATTCTCTCATCACAATTTCTAAGAAGTTCAATCTGATCTATACATAACTTTGTCTAATCTAGTTTGTTACAGACTAAATTCAGTCTCATATTTTTTTAAAATTTAAATTTATTAGTACGTTAGTTAGACCTAAATTTATAAATAAGTTTAATAGATCTGTTAAGTTATTATATGAGCATATTAAAATATAAATAAATATATGAATAATTCTTTATAATTAAAAAATTGTTAAATTTTTTTAATTTTTATATTTTATTTAAATATTTTTGTATATTGTAAATATTGAATTTGGTGTATCGTATAAAATAATTTTTCAATAAAAATATCATATCTTTTATCAGATTTTAAATAAGACTAAATTTAATAACAAAATGAGATTTAATTCTTAATATATATACTAAATTGTAGGTCAAATTTAAATCAACTAATTATATTATAATCTTAATAGTAAACTTAGACTTATTTTCACCTTTATAAAAAACTAAAAGGTTCATGTTAACCGTAGTACACAAAAAAAGAAAAAGAAAACTTAATAATGTGACTTAGAAGTTGGTTTTGCGATAGATTTATTATGTTAGATCAATTGATTGGACAATAAAAATTGATATAAAAGTGATTAAGGAATAATATTTTTTTTTATTATTATAAACCATAAAAATAATTTTTTAGAAATGAATTATGTCGAATAGAAAAATAATATATAGCCATAAAAGTTTTTTTTATTGTTAATTAAAAAAGTAAAGCTGATGTGAAGAAACTGCAAATTCAAATTTTTTATTTTGTTTACTCAATGGTTATGGCTGTATATATAATAATAATTTTATAGAGCAAAATCACAAGTACTTACCTTGTCTTACGGATAGAGTAAAAAAATTTAACAGTAAAGTATTAAATTAGTCTCTTACGTTTGGATTTAATTTTGTTTTAGTTTCTAAAATTTAAAGTGTCCTATTTGAATTCAAAAAAATTTTATTTAATTTTAATATAGTTCTACCATAAAGTCAATGTTAATTAATTAATGTCATTGTTTCACCAGATCTTAATGTCCTTTCCTAAAGAAGAAGTGCAAACTCGCGAGGCACAAGATCAGCAGTGGATGCATCAACGCAAGCCACTGGCCTTAGTTTAAGCACATGAAAAGTATCTTCAAGAACTCACTCTTCGCTGGAAAGTTCGCCAGTGGCAACGACGACAGGATAACCGTAACCTCTATCACAGGAAACTTCCCTTGGCAACCGAAGAGTTTGGTTATATAAGTTTTCTATATCTGAAAACTAAGTTTCCTTAATTATTTAACATTGACTTCACGGCAAGATTACATTGAATTAAATGAATCTTTTTTGGATTCAAATAGGATACTTTAAATCTTAAAAAGTATAACAGAATTAGACTCAAATATTAGGGACCAATTTAATACTTTACCCAAAATTTAAAATTTGATTGAAGGTTGAAGATGTACATTGTCCATAGCTATATGGAACATTAATATTTTTTTTTATTTCTCTCAAACTTCAAAGAATTTACGTTAAGAAAAAGAAAATAATTAAATTTTGTTTCAAGCATTTTTAATTTTCTTTATTTGTTAAGATATCTATAGCTATATATATATAATAGCTGTCAAATAAATAGGTAAGGCAGATTTGAACCAACTCATCACTAGCAGCAAACACAAATTGAAAAAATGATTAACCCATATTTTGAAACGAGTCAAAAACATAAAATTAACTCCAATCATATGAACTAACGACTTAAATCGATCAATTCACTTTTTATTTTAATTATTGCATAATTTTAACAAATTTTTTTACTTGATATCTATAGAGTACAAATAAAAAATATTTATCATACATACATATATTTTGATAATAAACTATCGAAAGCTTAATAAATTAGTCAACAAATCTAAAAAAAATAATACATAATATAAAATATAAACTCATCAAATTTATTGGGATATTAGATTATTAAACCAATTTTATCATTTTATTTTTTTTTTTTTAAAATTGAGATACTACTATTTTAAGAATTATTTATTAAATTATTATTCTTTTAAAATATATTATTCAGTTGTCATCTTTTTATCATTGTGATAAAAAAAATTTATTAGCTATTAATTGAGATTCGATAAATGAGCTTGTGACATTTGTATTGAAATAATTAAAGCATTCTGTGACTTTAGTATAAGGTTGCTGAGCCCAATAACAACATTAGTGAAAGATCCGTTTCCCTAAAAAACAACATCGATGTCACCTGACAAAAAAAACTATTAATATATATGTAAATCAATATTAAATATTAGAAAATAATTGATAATAAATAATTAAATTAACATTAACGATAAATATTAATTTTTATAAAAATATATTAGTTATTTAATAAATAAAAAATATAAATATAAATGGATCATGAAAATTATAATTTAAAACATATGAGTGTCGAGTTATTGGAGTCGATCAAGCCAAATTTATTCCTTATAAATAAATTATGATTTTATTGACTCAACTTATCTATTTTTACAAGCAAATCAACTTACAAATATCATTTTAGAAGATTTCTATGGTACGGAAAGAAAAATTCCTTCATTCGTACGTGTCAATCTAAAAACTTATTGTATATATATGTTCTGTATTATAAAATGTATCTAAATATTGCTCAATAAAAAAGAGTAAGCACAGAGACTTGTTCCAATTATGACAAATTTTATCTAACAATTAATGGTGACAAAAATTAATCTTGGTGTTACGACATTTTAATTATAAATATCATTAAGTATTTTAAAATATTTGTGGATGTTTTAGTTTGTAAATCTAACATTATACGAGAAGAATTTTACAAGTGAACTTGGTTTGTTTGGGCAAAAGTTACCAAAATATTTTGCTTATGACAAAAGGAAGAGAAAAAAGAATAACCTTTTTATCAGGCCATGTGGCATAAATCATGCAAAGAAAGGAAAGCAGTTTTAAAGAGTGAAGGAAAGTAGTGATTAGGTGTGAGTGGAATGTAGGACTGGCAATGAATATAATAACATAGGGTAGAATAGAATTTGGATTTAATCTAATCCTATCTGTAGGTTAAAAACATAAAGTTCAACTCCATCCTACTCGCGAATTGAAAATCTCTTAAATACTAATATAAAATTATAAATAGCATGATCATTAAATTCTTAATAAAATTAAAATAACGCAAACAATGATAAATGTCTTGTCTTTCTTCTTCTAACTCTAAGTTCTAGCAACATTACTCTTTAAATAACATAATAAATTAGTAGTTAAAATGATTAGCTTAGTAGTTATTTTGAGTTTTTACAAGAAAGAAGTTATGGATTTAATACTCACTTTCTTCACTATATATATAATTTTCAAATATATAATATATTAAGGGTGCGGGTATAGGATAGGGTAGGATAGGATAGAGTATATTCTAAACCCATACCCCGCCCTACCCGCAAGTAAACCTGCACTCTACCCTACCTGTAACGGGTAGGATAGACAACCCTGCTCGATTGGGTTAGGTCGGATTGAACATATGCGGATAAGGTATATATTGTCAGCCCTAGAGTGGAGGGACATTGAGGTTCATTGACAGAGGCTTTAGCTGACACCAAAATACTAAACCCAAATAACTATTCATTAAATCATTGATTATAAACTTACAAAATTACCCCTAATCACTAAAACTCATATCCTAAACCGAAGTATTAGGCAACCATACAATCTAATCCAAATTCATATTACCAAAATCATATAATTATAAAAAATAAATCTTCTACACAAGTTTGTTTCATAAATTTAACAAACCTAGTAACAAAGAGGAACTCTAACCTTAAACCCCTAAATTCCCAAATTGAGAAACTCTAACCTTAAACCCCTTGCCTCAGCCACACCCTCACCCCTGTTTCACCCCCTTCAGCGTAACACGCCCACCCCACGCAAAGAAGAGAGTATCGCATGAGGAGAGGGAGCTGCGCCAGTCGTCGCGGTCGCACCGCCGCTGCTATGCTCCACGTCGTTGTCGCTGCCGTTCACAAAGAGGAGAGAGACGTTGAGACAGAGAGCAGCGCCAAAGGGAGAGGATCTGCCATCATCGTCGATTCGTGCTCACCAAAGGAAGTCGTTGCCACAGATGACTTGTCCGCTGTGATGCGTGCGAGAGGAGGGAAGTTGTGTGTTGTTGTTGTCGCCTCAAGCTGCCAAGCAGTCGCCGTTTCTGCTCGGGGTTGTCGTCGTTTCGTCGCTGCTAAAGGAGAAGACGCGTCCGAGAGAGAGAGAACCAGGGGAAGTGATGCGCAAAGGAGGCTAATCGGAAGACTACCAATATCATTGAATATTCCATTTAATGGTGGAAAAAGGCCAGGCGGCCTGCCAGGGGCCTGTAGCCTGGTCTGTGTTTGGCCTTACCTGTTATAAAATAGGCATAGGTTCAGACTTTTATAAAAGCCTTATTATGTTAATAGGCCAGGTTCAGGCTCACTAATTAGCCTTATTGGCTTCTCAAGCCTGCCTGGACCTGTTAGTACATAATTACATATATAAATAATTTTTTTTTATTATTAATAAAATTATGAGATATTTTAAATTTATTATATTTAATTATAAATAGTTTTGTATATTTTAAATACTTTAAAATTTAAAATTTTTTATAAATATTAAATATGACATATTAAATATAAATATGTTTATTAAAAAATAATTTTTTTAAAATAATATTTTTATTTTTGTAAAAAAAAAAATTATCAGGCCTTTTAGCAGGCTTCAGGCCTGCCCAGGCTGAATAACAGGCTAGGCTTAGTACTTTAAAAAAAAGCCAAGGCCAGACTCAGGCCAATTGACTACATGACAGGCCAAGCCTGTTAAGAGCAAAGTCTGGCCTGGCCTGACCTATTTCCACCCCTAATTCCATTCAACTATATACGTATAGTCATAATAGCTAGAATCTCGATTTAATTCTTAAAATCTTCCGATATTACGATTTTAAATGAGTCAATCGATTTTATGAAATTTTTACTAGGGGTAACAATTTTACGATTTAAATCTTGTTAAGATTTTACGTTTTACGTACTTAATTTGCTTTTTCAATTTTACGTAAAATCTCGATTTTCTTTACCTTGCGTATAGCACACTAAATTATTTAAACACCTCAAAATGGATGTCACGTACATTGGACAGAATAGACCTTAGTTGTATGGTGAATATCAACCATATTGGTGTTAAGTTAATGTAAGCCTTTTTTTTTTCTTTTTACCCTAGATCTTTTTATATACCTCATGAAAATTTTATTTCTCCGCTCACTCTATTATTTTTTTACATTGTATGCAGCTTAACATAAGCTCACGTCCAACAATTATCTATCCTAAACCACAGGCTAAATACCAAAAAAATATGACAACAATATTAAAATTATTTAATATTAGCACTTTTTGCAACTATTGAAAGTTACTGAGCGAGATTCAGGTGATTTTTATATAGCATGATACATAAATTCAGTAGGTGATGAAAAAATCTTCCTTTAACATTGTAAAATTTTTCATATTATAAACCAAATAAATTCTTAACTAATACGTAAGAAATGCAAAAGTATTTCAAAAAAAAATAATTTGTTCTGATAAGTTAATTAAGTAAATTATAGAAAGCTTATCAACATTTATTGTATTAATTGACACTGCTAACAAGTAAGATGATTTAGATTATCTTTAATACAAGAATTATTAGATATTATTGCATTAAACTTTTTTACAACTAAACTTGATTTAGATTCAATACTTAAAAATTAAAACTAAGAATTTTAAATATTCTTAACATACACTTTTTTAAGTCTAAGCAGGGATGGATCCAGAAATAGTATCATGCGGGCCAATAACATATATAATATTAAAAAATTATGCAAAAATTTATATAATGTAAAATGCATTATAAAAATATACTGATAGAGAATATATTTTAAAGTACAAAAAATATATATGTACTTTTTATTAACGAAGTGGTCGATTCTTCGTTTCATAAAATTCATCGATAATAGAATTTGTGTCAAATTTTTCTGCAATTTTTTTTCAATATAATTAAAAGACAATTAGCAAGAAATTTATCTTTCATTTTGTTTCTAAATTATTCTTCACAATATTCATAGCTGAAAAAGAACTCTCATTTGTAGTAGTTGAAACCGAGAAAATTAATACCAAATGAATCAAGAAGGACGCTCACAAGAAGAAAAAAATATACTTTATGGGAATTGAAAATTTTATTTAATTAAAAAATATTAGTAATAATATCTTTTCAAATTCTTTTAATATTGTTACTTACTTTTTAAATATTAGAAATCATTAATATTTAGGTTAGACTGGATTTTTATTTATATTAGACTAAATACTAAATAAATTTTAAAAAAAATTAAATCGTACTTAATAACTTATAACTATTAATCTTTTTTTAAAAAAGTTGGGGGGCCGAGGCCTCCACTCGCCCCCCGTAAGTCCGTCCCTGAGTCTAAGAATGATTCAGATTGAGTCAGACACGAGTCTAAAAAATTTACATATATTATTTTTATAAGCATTATGAAGATTTAAGAGAGATCCAAACTAAATCAAAACACTAACCTAATAATTTTAGATAATTTTTTTTTACAATCTTTTCAGGCCTGAAAATTACTAATAAATTAATTTACAAAGATATCAGTATTGTGTTTAAATTAAAAACACTTTATAGTTTTTGACGTTCTAGTTCTAGAATATAATAAAATATTAAAACTATCTGATATTTATAATTGAATCTAGTGTAAAATAAATTTAAAGTATAAACTAAATACATTTTAAATACTCGTTTGAGGTACAAGAGAGAATTTTACAAAGAAAAAAAAGAAAGAATATAAGAAAACATATATGAAAAGTTTTGTAGCAATTCAACACTATGCTATTTCTTAATGTTCCATACTTCCATGCTTGCTTTGTTTACATTTTGTCAAAATAATATTGAAAATCATTCTTCCTTCATTACAGGTTGAATTTTTAATATAAGTACCTTTTATTTCATAAAAATAGTAAACCTATTTTATACTTGTGACAATAATAAAGTGAGAAAGTTATTTTTTAAATATTTTAGGATTTAAAATTTTTAGAGCCAAAAGTATCCGTTTGAATTGGGTGCATTTCTAAAGGAATGTTGTATCTAGTGCTTAGTTTTTGAGATTTATGAACTAAACTATCATTGCTTCTTAGGTGGGCACAATATTTAGATTTATCTTTTAGAAAAGAGTTAATAGTCAAAATCGTCCCTGAAAGATACATCGATCTCTATTTTCGTCCTCGAAAGAAGAAAATAATCAAATTTGTCCTCGAAAGATAATAGATCTGGTCGCATAGCCCTTTCGTCATCTCTTCCGTTAATCCTTCCGTCATCTCCTTCTATGGTAAAATTTTCTATGAGACATTCTATCAAACATCTTATATGCATCATGCTTAACCCATCAGACCTTATCCTATGGTGAAATCCCAAAGCTTCAGACAGAGAAGAATTTCTTGCATATTCTTTGAGCGTGGTGTGGTAAAGCATATCGAACTTATCGTGGTCGTCGATAGTATCAAAGGCATATGAGACTTCGAAGATGCTGTCAAGACTGCAGAACAAGTGCTAGTGGTATAAGCCATTCTTGAGGACAAGGGAAAGGAATTAGCGGAGCTCGGTGAGAGAGTTGCAGATCTCTAGGAGAACTGAAGAAACCGCCTAGCCACTTGCGATGGGAAGAGTAAGCATCTGAATAGATGACGCAGAGTGCGGCACAGTATTTGGCGATGGGAAGAGCAAGCATCAGAATGGAATCTTGAGCGCTGTGGTGATGAAAGTCAGCGGGACGGCGCTGCAGTAGTTATGGAATTTCAAGGAAGAACGACATCTATGGTTATCGAAGCAAGAGTTGGTGGCCATAGAGTTTCAGTGTTGAGGAAGAGAATCACCAAGGAAGAAGATGGCTAATGAGTGGGGTTTCTAAAGTTGGTGGGTCGGATTTAAGCCTTTGTTGGGATAGCCCACGAAAAAAACGACGTCGTTTTATGTGTTAAAATGTAACTTAACATGCCACGTCATTTTCTGTTAAGAAAAATAACGGAAGAACAAACATCATTAGGTCAGCTATCTTTCGAGGACAAATTTGATTAATTTATTCTTTCGGAGATGAAAATGAAAATCTAGCGAGGTATCTTTTAGGGATTATTTTGATTATTCACTCTCTAGAAAATTATTAATTGGTTTTCTAGTTTTTTTTTTCCTTTTAAATTACCAAAAAATAATGTATAAATTAAAATTAATTTTGTATAAAATTAATTTTAAAGGAAAAATTTGGTTTTAAAGATAAAAAACCCATTTTAAAGGAAAAAAACTATTTTTAAATAGAAAACTAATTTTTAAATAAAAAATTAGTTATTACATAAAAAATAAATATTTTTTAGATCAATTTTTATTTTTATGATCTGTTTATTAATTTTATAATTTTTTAATAATTACTTTTATTATTTAAAGTTATCTTGGGTTATTAACTTAATTCAAATTTCTAGTTAATCAAAAGTCAAGTTTGATTTTTTTTAGTTAACCTTAATCATGTTTACCCTTTAAAAAGAGATTTCGGATTCACTTTTAAATACTGATACATAAAATTAAGAAAAAGTTAAATAGATATGTATAAATTAATTGCTTTCGATTAGATTTGATACAAATTATTTTTTCATTTTAACTTAATTTTAACTTTGATTTTATTGGACTAAAATTAATTTTATCTTCAAATCAGCAACAAAAAGATTTATACTATCATTAAATTATATTTAAGAGTATAAGAATAAAATATTTTTATCACTATCAGATAAAAAATATTATCTATGAATATTTTGATTAAATATATAGCATTTTAAATTCTATCTAAACTATTTTTAAAAATCATAATTTAAAATTTGATCTACAGAATGGATTTATAAAAATAATAACTAATTAAAAATTTCTTAGATATATTTCAAGATAAGAGTTTTTACTCTATTTCGTACGCATCATTAATTTAAAAAAAAAAGTTGATTAAAAACACTAATTTTAAATTTAGAAAATTTAAACTTAAAAAATAAAAATAACGTATATTACTAATGTATCACAATATGCATAAAACGGAACAAATCTTTCAGCACTTTTAAATTTAATTCCTTACCCCATGGATTAAATTAAAATAAGATAAGATAAAACACTATGCTTTCTCTTTTTTTTACCCGTTCCGTCCCTTTATAAACCATTGTTTGCTTCCCAAATTCCCATCATTGGACTCATATATATATATAGTCATCACAAGGCTCTTATTATTTCCTATCAATCTATCGTTACACCAATGGCCATGCGAAAGATTTATGCATCTCTCCCTGCTGTAGCTGCCGGAGTTGGATTCTTCTTCTATAATGCGAAGGTAAGAAAAAGATATCTATTATTTATATTCATATAAAATGTTATATAATTCCAAAAAGTAACATCAAAGTTTCTATGAACGCAGGAACATGCAAGAAGAATTTCAGCATCTAATCAGGAAACAATATCTACAACAAGAGTGGTGGAAGAACAAACCAAGGCCATTAGAGAACCAAGTGTGGCACCACAGTTTGATGGTTTGCATTGTTTTGAAACATTTGTTATGAACAAGGTAAAAGAAAAAGATATGTATTTATTTTTGTTCATATAAAGTGTTATATAATTCCAAAAAGTAACATAAGGTTTCTATGAACGCAGAAACTTGCAAGAGAGATTTCAGCATCTAATCAAGAAACAATATCTACAACAAGAGCAGTGGAAGAACAAACCAAGGCCAGTAGGAAACCAAGTGTGGCACCACAGTTTGATGGTTTGCATTGTTTTGAAACATTTGTTATGAATTAAATTCTCTGAAAGATGTACAACTTAACTGATTCTGTGAGTTAAATAAAACAGTAGAAGAATTCATATTTGTTCTTTTAACTAATTTGTTTCAATTTATTTCAAATCATTCAAGATAGATATCACATGGTTAATTTCCACTGTAAACCATCCTTAATTGTTAAACGTAACAACATTGCATGCTACAACAGACTTAATTAACCGGGAAATTTGAAAAAAAGAATGAAATTTTATGATGCAACTGAGTTTATACAACCATCATACTCTGTAGTCTGGACCAACAATTTTTCACGGTCCAAATCAGGAAAAACTTCAATGACTACCCCTCAACAGTAGCCGATGGTAAATTATATTATTTTCCAATCGACATTATTTTTTTTTATAATGATTTTGCCTACAACAATAAAATCTAAGGTTCTAATAGAACTCCTTCAATTGCTTGTTCTATATAATGGATTACACCTATCATCATCTTCTACCTATAATGGCAAATCTTGCAACACCAAATATACAAGCAATTTTAAGAAAAATAGCCTATAAAAATGCACAAATCGTTTTACACAGTGCACATATTACAAGCTGTTAGGCATTTGAAACGTGGTATGTTCAAGATCCGAAAATGATCAAATAAAAAATCAAGAACTGCAAGCTATCATATGCATGGCACTTATACATTGTGCTTAATGAAGATAGATCAGCGAACCTAAATTGCAAGCATAACAGAAGCAAACTAAGGCCTTCCTCCACCCATACCCTATCTTTTAATTAGGCTCAAATGACAAGCAAACCAGAAAAAAATTAGGGCTCCAGAATGTTAATTAGTTCATTCTTAGTATCAACGTTTAATCACACATAAGAAAATTAAGGTTCTATTTGGGCATAACAGAGCACATAACAGATCATAGAAGAGGAATTCTCTCTTGTCCCTGTTTGGATTCAACTCTGGGGACTTCCGGAGCAATACTAGAAACTCCTATACAACAAGGTGAAGATAAAATTACCTGGTAAAAGGAGAAATCTGGAGAATATTCGGTGGCTTCAGGATATGAAGTAGTGTTCCAGTTTTGGAACCTGAAAAATACCCCCAAAGTTAAGAATATTTTGTGAAAGACTTTACATGAAGGGATCCCGATGAAGGAAAATCTTAATTCAAGATTTCAAAAACATAAACCCTACCTGTCTGATTTGTGATGCTATGGAGGAATCGGTACACCATTGCCTGTGGGGATGTGAAAGCGTGGTTGAAGCATGGGATCTTGTAGGACTTCCGCTACTGAATCAAGCTATGGAGCCATGGAGATGGTGGTTATTTTTAATGGAGTCTTTGAATCTCGAAGGAAGAAGGAGCTTGCTGCGAACCTTGTCTGGTGCATCTGGAGAGCAAGGAATGCTGCTGTCTTTGAGAATCATCGACGATTACCGGTGGAAATAGCTGAAGAAGCTTGCCGCATGACTGAGGAGAGATGTCTCTCGTGAAACTCTCATATGAACTTACTTTACCTTTGTTTTTCTTCGGTTTCCAATTGTTATTTTACTTTTCTATTCGCATAGTCTAAAATACCCTTTTGCTTGTTGTCTATTATCGACCAACTAGTTTTTGGTTTTTTCATTAAAATAAAATAAAAAAAATTATTATTTTTTTAAATACGATTTTTGAATTTTAATTTTTTAAATATGATTTTCTTTTTGTATTTAGTTAGACAAGTTTGCCGTGTCAAGCAAACTCTATAAAAATTATTGAGTTTGCCTTACTTTCGACGAATTTTATAAATTTTATAGAGTTCGTCTTACTACCGGTGAATTCCGCTTTAAATATATCAGATTGAGTTTGAAAAGTTAACAATAGTAACCATTATCATCATCTCCAGAATACACAAGAGTAGACAGAAATAAGTCGTATTTTATTTTTGAAAAATAGTTATTTTTTTAATATATAATTAAAAATATCCTTATTAAATATAGCTTATTCTGATGTACTTGTGTATTTTTGGAGACGATAATAATAGTTGCCATTGTTAAATATGGCTTGTTTTTTTAAATTTATAATTAAAAAAATCATTGAAAAAGACAAGAAGCCATACTTGTTCTCTAGATATTTTTGTGTACTCTTATATACTGTTTGGAGATCTATATACTATTTTGGAGATGATGATATGGATTAAAAACTAATAATTTTTTTATTTTATTTCAAAAAAAACCCCACTAATTTCTCCAATAAAATTCATTGTCTTTGAAAAAAAAAAAAACAGTAATAATGTTGTCTTGTCAACGTTGAACAGTTCCAGTACAAACTACAAAGGAAAGAGGAGTTACTTCTCTTAAACCATCTCCAGTAGGGAACTCATTTCAATCCCTATTTATGGCCCACCTGTTATAAAAAGTGATTCCACATCAGATTTTGCATCATAACCAATATAGAAATTCAATGAATCTCTCTTCTCCATTAGAATTAGAATGAACTAACTTTAATCCCTATTGTGATCCCACCTAATTAATTAATTAAGTAATTAAAATTAATATAATTATTATTTTTTTATAATAATATTATTTAAATTTATAAATTCAAAATAATTCAATATTATAAAATATTAAAATAAATAACTTAAATTTGATTAGTATTTTAAATTATATAAATAAAAATAAATAATCCAACTAAAAATTATTTTATAATATATAAAAATTAAATTTATTTTTTATGTAAAATAAATTTAATTAATTATGATTTAATATAACAATATAAATAATATTTGATATTGATTTAACATAATTATTTATATTAATTATAATTTAATATAACTAATTATTAAATAATTAATATAAATAATTAATTAAATAGATATATAATTATTTAATATATATATTTAATATATTTTTTATTTTTTTTTATTAACTTACCACATAGCATGATTTTATTGGTTATTGCAAGTCCCTGCTTAGAGGGACTCTCAACCTTGATCCTCGTGAAGAGCCTTCTTTCCCTTTTCACTCCAATGGTAATTGAGTCCCCATATGTCAGAAGAGGAACTCTATTTCTTAGCATTGGAGTTGCTCTTTGTCGTTGGAGCAAGCGTGGAAGACTGACACTGAATGCAGAGACATGGACAAATTGCGAGCTCATAGGTTTTAAGGAAAAAATTTACAAAATTTATAGGTGTTGTTCGTGATAATATTTTTAGTAAAAATAAAATATTTGTAGTTTTGACATTCAACTATTTATTCATATAAAACAAAATTAAAATAATTAATAGCCAATATTAGTTAAGATTGTAATTTTATTTTATTTAAAAAAATATTTTTAATTATAAATTATAAGTATGATTATAATCTGTGACTAACGATTGATATATAAATGAATTATGCTTTAAAAAAATTTGAATTATAAATTATAGAATGTATTTAATGTCAATTTAAATTTTTTAAATTTATAGTTTTGAGATATATTCACGAATAGACTTTTCAAATAGGCTCGTGAGCTTGTTGGACTTTCAAATAGGTCGGATTTGAGTATAAAAAAATGCTTATAAGAAATAACAATATAAGCATACTTTAACAATATAATTGTTACTTAATTTTTTTCTACTTTAAAATTAATATTCATTAATTTTAAAAATTATAAAGCAAATTTTTTCCAAAACATATTTTTGTGCAAAACAAAACTTTGCTTTTGTTAAATACTTATCTAAATGTATTTAAAGCGTACTCAATCTATATTTAAGAGGTAAAGAAACTTTATTTTTGTTTCTTTCAAAATGTAACTTCTACATTTATCTTTTGTCATCTAAATTTTATTAGATTCGTTTTATATACTCCTTCTTTATAATTTAATACTTGGTATAAATCGATAGATGTTCTTTTTTTTTATTATTATTTGCAATTAGAAAGAGATAAAGTTTAAAAGATTTATTAATAAAATACTTTCATATAAATTATTTAACCTTTATTTTATAAAGAATTTATTTAAAATTTTGTTTTTATTCCACATTTAAGCTTTATTATCGCTATACTGTATTGTATAGAAAGATGGAAACTAAATTTTTATCTTTTTTTTATTAGAAATTTTTTATGTCAAGTTTTTTAGATTCTTGGACCATAGTCAATTTAATATAGTGAAAAGGATCAAGAGAAGGCTGAATACGTTCTCGTGAACATGCGTCAATGATTTGATTATGTTAATTATCAAAAAAAGAAAGATTATGTAACTGCTTCGCAGAAAGATTATGTAAGTTTTAAATATATTTTATATTTAATTTAATTTTTTTTTAAGATTTGCCTTATCAATCTCAAATTTTTTAAAAGTATACTTAAATAATAAAAATTGATTTAGTAAACAAAATTTCAAAGACAAAACAATCAAATCTCATCAAAATATTAAAACAAAATCATATTTTTAACAACTTAAATATCAAATTTAAGTTTTTATTTAGCAATCAATCAAATTTCAGTTTCTCTCAATAAACAGAAAAGAAGTATTTGTCAAGACAGTAGCAACAGCTATTCCACTTTATACTTTGAGTTGTTTTAGATTACCTAACTTCTTATTAGAGGAAGTACAAAAGAAGATAATAAACTTCTGGTGGGGGCAAAAAGATTCGGAAAGAAAGCAGTGATAGATTAAATGGGATATTATCAGTAGAGAGAAAACTCAAGGAGGCCTGAGAATCAATAATCTAAAAGCTTTCAATCTGACCATACTAGCCAAACAAGGATGGAGAATAGCCACTAAATCAGATTCACTAGTCAGTAAACTTTACAAAGAAAGTTATTTCAGGTATTCTACTTTCTTGACAACTGAGACAGGTCACAATCCATCCTAGACATGGAGGAGCCTACTTGAAGGGAGAAAGGTTTTAGAGAAAGAACTGCTATGGAAAATTAGTTGGGAAACTCAGTGCAAATTCTTGAAGACCCTTGGATAAAAAACTCATTTCCTATTGCTACAATGCAAAATCAGATCTCTAATGCTCAACTAAAATGGGTTAACCAACTCATTAACAACAACAGACAATAGGATGAACACACAATAACAACAAATTTTGTTCCAAATATTACAACTAGAATATTACAGACAGAGATTGAAGAAAGGAATGATAGACTAACTTGGTCCAGCGTAAAATCAAGGATATACTCAGTATCCACGGACTACGAAATTGCGTACCGCTTTTTCCACTCACCTATGGAGCAATACCGAAAGCATGCAGAGAAAAGAAGATGTGAAAAGCCCTTTGGAACTTACGATGCATTCCAAAAATAAAAATGTTCATTTGGAAGGCTTGTCATAATGGACTTGCTGTGAGGGGAAGACTGAATGAAAGGTTCCAAAGCATCCCCAATGTCTACCCTAGGTGTGAGGAAGATGGAGAATTAGTCACTCACTGCTTAATCCAGTGCCATCTCGCAAACCAAGCATGGCAGCTTTTACCGGTTAGCCATTTGGGCCAAGCATTAGGAACTCAGCCGTTCTAAAACTGGTGGTCGCATGTGGTAAATCAGTCGAACTAAATGACACAGGAGTTCCAAACAAAAACGAGGACTTATCGTGACTTCTCCCTTCTCTCTTCTCTTTTCTATTTTCTTTTTTTCTCCTCAGTTATTTTATTAATCTCTTTCTTTAGTCATAAGGATATTTTGGGAAACTCCCAACTCTAAATCTGGCTTTTGGTGTCCAAGATAGGACCGAACAATTTATTGTATTTATTTTACTATTTTAATAAATATTTTTCTACTTTAGAAAAAAAATCAATCAAATTTCAATTGAAACTTCCAAATGAGATGAGATGAGACGAGATACATGCATGTACCCTATATATATAGCCATAGCCAAAGATTGAATATTAAAGATCTGAATTCATAGTCATTGCTAACCTAATGAGTAGTTGAGTGCATTAGTGAATAAGTGTCCTGCTTCCATGGCTGTGGAGTGTGGAGTGCACGTTGTTAGAGTATAATTAGAATCAATTAAGATCCATTGACATCATTTAAATTTATTTAGCATATCTGTATATTAATTATAGGATATTACGCTTTTACTACTTTGATTCTTCTAGCACCTATATATATCATTGTACATTGTACATTGTATCTTTGGCAAAACACCGAATAATACACAAAAACATCTTCTTTAGATTAATCTCTTGATTCTAACACGGTATCAAGAGCATAGATTTTTTATTTCTCTATTAAAATTACTTCATAGCCAATTTGTTTTTTTTTCTTTCTGGCGGTGTTCTTTGCCCTTGATTTCTGATCCTTTCCTGATGCTTTGGTTTGCCACCATCTTTCTTACCATTTTCGTCTCGTCATCACGAGTCCAACGAACCTAACCTTGTCACCGAAAACCTCCAGACACGCCGTCGCAAGTCCCTGCCACTGCCCTTTTCTTCTCCTCTCCAGACGCATCCAGCATCGTCGGATTCGATGCCACATCAACGGCGTAGAAGTCTCCATGTGTCGCAACCTGCGCATCCCACGTATCCACATCCAACCCATGTATGGATCCGCGTGTTGACCCTGTTGAGTCAGCACTGTTGTATTTTTCCTTCTCCATTCCGACATTGCCATATGTCCTTCATCGCTGACTTGGCTTCTGATGTGTCTGCCAATGTGGTAATTGACGTGGTACATAGTGAGACCCTTCTTAAGATTTTTTGGTGAGCTTTTTTCAATTCAGGCCTGATTTTATAGGCTTTCTCTCTTTTTTTTTATTCTGCTATTATGAAAAAATTAGATATTTTTCATTCTATTCCTGTTATCCTTAATGGCTCCAACTATGCTCATTGGGTTAAAGTTATGAGAGAATTTCTTAAAGGGCACAAATCATGGCGCTATATGACTGGTGATATTGTTTGTCCTATTAAGCCAACTGTGACTAAAAAATCAAAAGATGGGACCTCAAAATCCAAGGAGGATATTGAGAAAAACTTTGTGAAAAATTGAAAGATTAGGATAGTAAAAGTCATCAAATTATCACTTAGTGTTGCAACACTTCTACTTCGGGCATTCATTTACAGTTTGGCCATTTTGAATCTGTTAAAGAAGTATGGGATCATTTGGCAAAACGTTATACTATTTCATAGCCTTAAGCAAGAACGTGGACAAGCGATTTTTTATTTTCTTGCTCAGATGGAAATTATTCAGGATCAATTGACCTCTTGCGAGCCTATTCTTAAATATTCCACTAATTCTAAGGTATATGAAGATTATCGCAACCGAACATGTCTTATACAGTTCATGCAATGCTTATTTTTTGACTCTGGTACCTCTCAATGAAATGGAAAAGCTAAACGTAAACACCGTCACATTCTTGACTTCTGTTCGTGCAATGCTTATTTCTTCTTCATGTCTAAGCGTACTTGGGGTGAAGTTATTCTCACTGATGTTCATGTTATCAATAGATTCCCTTCTTCTGTCTTTCGTAACACTACTCTCTTTGAGCATCTTTATCATATTTCTCCAGATTACAGCTCTCTTCATGTTTTTTGTTGTATCTGTTTTATCCTTCTTCAACCTCATGAACATAATAAACTTAAACCTAGGACTCACATGAGTTGTTTTCTTGGTTATGGCACTGAACACAAGAGTTATCGTTGTTGGGATCCTCTCTCTCTCGACGTATTCGTATATATCATCATGCTATATTCTAAGAGCATCACATGTTCTTTAGTTTTTCCTCTTTTGAGTTCATTCCTTCTACTTAGTCAACGTTTTTCACTAACTCCAATGTTGATCTTTTTCCTAGTGATGATACTACAGGTTTTATCTCAAGTCAACCTATCAAGCCTCCTACTCTTCCGCCTTCTCCATCTCCCAATGATTCTATATCGGACGATGCTTCTGCTCCTACTGTCATCTCTCCGTCCTCCACTCATTCTTCTTGGGTAAGAAATCCACCTCCTCATTTTCTTAATTATCATTTTTACCATGAATTTAAGTCATTTCGAAAAGCCTCCTCAAATCCAAATTGGCAGCAAGCAATGCAGGAAGAAATTCAAGCACTTGAAAAAGCACACACTTGGGACTTGGTTGATCCTCTTTTTGATCAAGAAGTTGTGGGTAGTAGATGAGTATACAAGATCAAGACTTGCTTTGATGGTTCTATTGACTTTTATAAGGCACGATTGGTTGCTCAATGATGTACGCAAGAGTATGGTATTGATTATGAAGAGACTTTTGCTCCTGTTACTCGTCTCACATCTGTTCGCGCTCTCCTTGCCATTGCTGCGGTTAAAAAATGATATCTCAGTTAGATGGATGTAAAGAATTCATTTTTTAATGGGGATTTAAAAAAGAAGGTCTATATGAAACCACCCTGAGATATCCTTATCCCTCTAGCAAAATCTGTCTCCTTCGTAAGACACTTTATGGTCTTAAGCAAGCTCCTCGTGAATGGTTTGACAAGTTCAACACCACTATATGCAATCTCGGTTTCACTTATAGCCCTCATGAGAATGCTCTCTTTATTTGTAAAAGTGAATGTGAGGTTGTTCTTCTACTTTTGTATGTTGATGACATGATCATTACTGAAGATGATGTTGATGGTATCTCTGATCTTAAAGCATCCATTCACCACGCTTTTGAGATGAAAGTTCTTAGTTCTCTCAGTTATTTTCTTGGCCTTGAAGTCTTATCCACAAATGATGCTATCTATCTCTCTCAAACTAAGTATGCTTCGGATCTTCTTGCTTGAGTCAGAATTACAGATAGTCACACTGAATCTTCTCCTCTTGAGCTTAATGTTCGGGTTACTCCTATAGATGGCACGATATTAGATAATCCTACTCTTTATCGACAGTTAATTGGAGATCTTGGCTACTTAACTACCACATGACCAGACATTGTCTATCCAGTTCATATTCTTATCCATTTCTTGTTGGCTCCTCGTACTACTCACTATGCGGCAGTTCTTCTCATTTTTTGCTACATTAAAGGCACTCTGTTTCATGGCCTTCATTTTTTTGCCCATTCATCTTTAACCCTTCAAGCGTACTCAGATGCTGATTGGGCTGGCGATCCCACTGATCGTCATTCTACTACTGGTTATTATTTGTTTCTTGGTGACTCTCTCATTTCATGTTAAACCAAGAAGCAAACGTTCACTGCTCGATCAAGCACCGAAGCTAAATACCGTGCTCTCGCTGACACCACTACTGAGGTTGTCTCAATTCGTTGGCTTCTCAAAGACTTGGGTACTTCCCGTCGTCCCCAACTAATATTTTTTGTGACAACCGCAGTGCTATTCAGATTGTCCATAATGATGTTTTTCATGAACGCACCAAACATATTGAGATTGATTGTCACTTTATCCGGCAACGTATCCTTATTGGTGTTGTTTGTCTCATAGCTGTTAGAACTCTGGATCAGACTGCTGATATCTTCACGAAGGCTCATCATCCTACTCATTTTGAGACTAGTATCCAAATTCAAAATGGTATCTATAGCTCCCACTTGACTTTGAGGGGGTGTTAGGGTATAATTAGGATCAATTAAGATTAATTAGTATCATTTATATTTATTTAGCATATCTATATATTTATTGTAGGATATTACGCTTTTATTACTTTGATTCTTCTGGCACCTATATATACCATTGTACATTGTATCTTTGGCAACACACCTAATAATACACAAAACACCTTCTAAAGAGGAAGCACTTCTTGATAGCTTCCACGTCATATTTTGCAGTACCCATCAATCTCTAAAACCTATCAAAAACACCGAATACAAAACCTATATGCCTGATGAGTTCTGTTCTTCTTCATCCACTCCGATTATTGTCATCAGGACCTTTTTATTCCTTTGAACTAGCTGCATAGTTATCTCGATGACAGCAAGAATTCTAAGTTGCAAGAAACCTTTTCCTCAACTACTGTACCAAGAGTGGTATTAGACCGAATTCTTCCTCAAATATGCAAGTTTGCAAGGGGGATCGTCGACAAGTCTGAATTTGATTGGGACAACTATAGAGTGGCAGATTTGTGTGAATCTTAGCGTCATCATAGACATTCTTGATGATCAAGATAGTAGTTGTGAATTTGTTGGGGAGAATCAGACGCCAATACATGATGATTATTGGAGCCAGCATTAGATTCAAGATGCTGATGCATGCATGGGAGATGAATCGATTTTCTATGTTCTTTTTAGTTTATAATATTTTTTCAGTGCTCTATGTTTTCTTTTCCTCTTATTTTTAAACATTAATTTCGTAGTTTATTAGTATATCAATAAAAAAATATTTTGTATGAATTTTCAATGATCAACCATCATGAATCAAGTAATCAATCCAACCTTTAACAAAAAGAAAAAGAAGAAAATACTTGTAAACCTTGCTAAAATCGGTAAATAATTAGTCAATAAATTGAATTTTAATTAGAAAATTAAAAATACAAAACTAATATCAAAATAGGATAGATCTCTTAAAAACGAGAATTTCGATACCAATTTCGAAAAATTTAGCCCAAAATTGGATCGGATGAGCCAAACTGGTTGAAACAGGCCCAAACCGGACCTGTGGGCCCAACCGGCCCAGCATATAAATGAGCTAAAGCTCATTTTCTTCTCTAAGAACACAACAGAAGCAGCACCAGACGCAGGGAGAAGAAGAAAAGGTTACAAAACCCTTGTTTCAATTTCCAAACGCCGTAACTTCTCCGTTCTAGCTCCGATCGCCGCACCATTCGCGGCCACGCGTCCAACGCGTCGAGCTCTCTACATTTCTGTCGGATCAATTTTACCGGTAAGCTCCAATTCCATCTCAAATTTTCTAGCCCCTTTTCTATTCTTGAAATTGAACCCTTATGGTAAAACTTTGCCAATTTGGTGTTTTAGGTTCGTTTTAGCTTGCGGAGCTTATTGGGTTTGAGTTGCTACGCGTATGGGTGCGGTAAGGATCACCTAAACCCTAATCTAATTTTGGTTTTATTATGTGGAATCTGAAATTTAAGTGTACATGTGTATTAGGTGTGAATTAAGTTTATATATAAGCATTGGAATTGAAAAGTAAGCATTTGGAAGCTTGGTGGTGATCAAAACTGAGATTGTGGCTGGTTTCTTTGAGCTTGAAGGGCTGTGTTGTGACTTGGGTGGCTGTCTTGGATTAAATATAGTGATCGGCTAAGGTATGGTTTAGGTTTCGTGCGTTTAATATGTAAGGTTGTGTGAAAACTTAGGCTAGAGAACTATAGGATAAGTTGAAAAGGGTTTTATGCATTAAATGATTAGTTTTGTGATGTTAATGGTAGATTGATGATTAGCCTTGTATTGGAATTAATGGTCATGAGATGAATGGAATTAATGAGAATGTGTTATTGGAACTAATAATGGTGAATTGATGATGTTGTTGGTATATGTCCATGAGATTTTGTGGTTATGACTTGTTGATTTGATTAATGATGATTTATGGGTTGTTATTAAAGAATTGAAGAAGTAAATTAATAAAATTTTAATGTTGTAGCTTGTGGTTGAAATGGTGAATATTGGGATTATTGTATGGATTTTATGGAATGGTATGAGCAATAATATGCTAGTGGTTAGTGATAATGAAATGAGGCTTGATATGCTGTAAATCTGCAGGTTTTGTGGGTAGGGAATGTGAATTTGGTAAAAATGGAGGGAAGTTGTGCGTTGTTGTTGTTGCCTCAAGCTACCAAGCCGTCGCCGTTTTTGCTCGGGGTTATCGTCGCCGATTGGTTTCGTCGCTGCTAAAGGAGAAGACGCGTCCGAGAGAGAGAGAACCAGGGGAAGTGATGCGCGAAGTAAGGTGACTAATCGGAAGACTACCAATATCATTGCTTATTCCATTCAACTATATACGTATAGTCATAGTAACTAGAACTTCGATTTAATTCTTAAAATCTTTCGATATTACGATTTTAAATGAGTCATTTGATTTTACAATTTAAATCTTGTTAAGATTTTACGTTTTACGTACTTAATTTACTTTTTCGATTTTACGTAAAATCTCGATTTTCTTTACCTTACCTATAGCACAGTAAAATATTTAAACACCTCAAATGGATGTCACACACATTGGACAGAATGGACCTTAGTTGTATGGTGAATATCAACCATATTGGTGCTAAGTGAATGTAAGCCTTTTTTCTTTTTATCCTAGATCTTTTTATATATCTCATAAAAATTTTATTTCTCCTCTCACTCTATTATGTTTTTTACATTGTATGCAGCTTAACATAAGCCCACGTCCAACAATTGTCTATCCTAAACCATAGGCTAGATACCAAAAAAATATGACAACAATATTAAAAGTTATTTAATATTAGTACTTTTTGCAACTATTAAGAGTTACTGAGCAAGATTCAGATGATGAAAGAATTTTCCTTTAACATTGTAGAATTTTTCATATTATAAACCAAATAAATTCTTAACTAATACGTAAAAAATGCAAAAGTATTTAAAAAAAAATTTATTCTGATAAGTTAATTAAGTAAATTATAGATAGCTTATCAGAATTTATTGTATTAATTGACACAATGCTAACAAGTTAAGATGATTCAGATTGTCTTTGATTATTTTTGATACAAGAATTATTAGATATTATTGTATTAAACTTTTTTACAACTAAACTTGATTTAAATTCAATACTTAAAAATTAAAACTAAGAATTTTAAATATTCTTAACATACACTTTTTTAAGTCTAAGAATGATTTAAATTGAGTCGGATACAAATCTAAAAAATTTACATATATTATTTTTATAAGCATTATGAAGACTTAAGAGAGATTCAAACTAAATCAAAACACTAACCTAATAATTTTAGATATTTTTTTTTACAATTTTCTCAGGCCTAAAAATTACTAATAAATCAATTTTAAAATATGTCAGTATTGTGTTCAAATTAAAAATATTTTATAGTTTTTGATGTTCTAATTCTAGAATATAATAAATATTGAAACTATCTAATATTTATAATTGAATCTAGTGTAAAATAAATTCAAAGTATAAACTAAATACATTTTAAATACTCGTTTGAGATAGAAGAGAGAACTTTACAAAGAAAAAAGAATGAATATAAGAAAAATAGATATGAGAAGTTTCGTAGCAATTCAACACTGCTATTTCTTAATGTTCCATACTTCCATGCTTGCTTTGTTTATATTTTGTCAAAGTGACGTTGAAAATCATTCTTCCTTCATTACAGGTTGAATTTTTAATATAGATACCTTTTTATTTTATAAAAATAGTAGACCTATTTTGTACTTGTGACAATAAAGTGAGAAAGTTATTTTTTAAATGTTTTAGGATTTAACATTTTTGGAGCCAAAAGTATCCGTTTGAATTGAGTGTATTTCTAAAGGGATGTCATATCTAGTGCTTAGTTTTTGAGGTTTATGAACTAAATTATCATTGCTTTTTAGGTGGGCACATGATTTAGATTTATCTTTTAGAAAAGAGTTAATAGTCAAAATTGTCCCTGAAAAATACATCGATCTCTATTTTCGTCCTCGAAAGAATAAAATAATCAAAAAATTCGTCCCCGAATGATAATAGATCTGGTCGCATAACCCTTTCGTCATCTCTTCCGTTAATCCTTCCGTCATATCCTTCTATAGTAAAATTCTCTATGAGACATTCTATCAAATATCTTATATGCATCATGCTTAACCCATCAGACCTTATCCTATGGTGAAATCCCAAAGCTTCAGGCAGAGAAGAATTTCTTGCATATTCTTTGAGAGAGTTGCATATCTCTAGGAGAACTGAAAAAAGTAGCGGAACTTGGTGAGAGAGTTGCAGATCTTTAGGAGAATTGAAGAAACCGCCTAGCCACCTCCGATGGGAAGAGTAAGCATCTGAATAGATGGCGCGGAGTGCGGCACAGTTTCCGGCGATGGAAAGAGCAAGCATCAAAATGGAATCTTGAGTGCTGTGGTGATGAAGGTCAGCGGGACGGTGCTACAGTAGTTATGGAGTTTCAAGGAAGAACGACATCTATGGTTATCCAAGCAAGAGTTGGTGGCTATGGAGTTTCAGTGTTGAGGAAGATAATCATCAAGGAAGAAAGATGGCTAATGGGTGGGGTTTTTGAAGTTGGTGGGTCGGATTTATGCCTTTGCTGGGATAACCCACGAAAAAAACGACGTCGTTTTATGTGTTAAAATATAACTTAACGTGCCATGTCATTTTTTGTTAACGCCATCCGTAAGAAAAATAACAGAAGGACAAACATAATTAGGTCCGTTATCTTTTGAGGACGAATTTGATTAATTTATTCTTTCGAAGATGAAAATGAAAATCGAACAAGGTATCTTTTAGGGATTATTTTGATTATTAACTCTCTGGAAAATTATTAATTGGTTTTCTAGTTTTTTTTTCCTTTTAAATTATCAAAAAATGATTTATAAATTAAAATTAATTTTGTATAAAATTAATTTTAAAGGAAAAATTTGGTTTTAAAGGGTAAAAAACCCATTTTAAAGGAAAACACTATTTTTAAATAGAAAACTAATTTTTAAATAAAAAATCAGTTTTTACATAAAAAATAAATATTTTTTAGATTGATTTTTATTTTTATGATCTGTTTATTAATTTTATAATTTTTTAATAATTGCTTTTAATATTTAAAGTTATCTTGGGTTATTAACTTAATTCAAATTTTTAGTTAATCAAAAGTCAAGTTTGATTTTTTTTAGTTAACCTTAATCATGTTTACCCTTTAAAAAGAGATTTCGGATTCACTTTAAAATAAAATTAAGAAAAAGTTAAATAGATATGGATAAATTAATTGCTTTCGATTAGATTTGATACCAATTATTTTTTTATTTTAACTTAATTTTGACTTTGATTTTATTGGACTAAAATTAATTTTATCTTCAAATCAACAACAAAAAGATTTATACTATCATTAAATTATATTTAAGAGTATAAGAATAAAATATTTTTATCACTATCAGATAAAAAATATTATCTATGAATATTTTGATTAAATATATAGCATTTTAAATTCTATCTAAACTATTTTTAAAAATCATAATTTAAAATTTGATCTACAAAATGGATTTATAAAATAATAACTATTTAAAAATTTCTTAGATATATTTCAAGAAAGATAAGAGTTTTTACTGTATTTCGTACGCATCATTAATTTAAAAAAAAAGTTGATTAAAAACAATACTTTTAAATTTAGAAAATTTAAACTTAAAAAATAAAAATAACGTATATTACTTTTTTTTTTTGTTTCTCACGGTATCCCCCAACTCGGCAGGTCAAGGACTAATCCGTCGCGGTATTGAGCTCCATTTAAGGGTTTGCCGCTGGCCAATGGGTTGTTGCATGCACTCAAATGGCATAGACTCCTCATACTCAATTAAGAGGTTGCGGGTTCGAGTCTCCTATCTTTCCAAATAACGTATATTACTAATGTATCACAATATGCATAAAACGGAACAAATCTTTCAGAACTTTTAAATTTAATTCCTTACCCCATGGATTAAATTAAAATAAGATAAGATAAAACACTATGCTTTCTCTTTTTTTTACCCGTTCCGTCCCTTTATAAACCATTGTTTGCTTCCCAAATTCCCATCATTAACAAAGTATCTGATCTTCTTAATATTTTCTCTGGACTCATATATATATATAGTCATCACAAGGCTCTTATTCTTTCCTATCAATCTATCGTTACACCAATGGCCATGCGAAAGATTTATGCATCTCTCCCTGCTGTAGCTGCCGGAGTTGGATTCTTCTTCTATAATGCGAAGGTAAGAAAAAGATATCTATTATTTATATTCATATAAAATGTTATATAATTCCAAAAAGTAACATCAAAGTTTCTATGAACGCAGGAACATGCAAGAAGAATTTCAGCATCTAATCAGGAAACAATATCTACAACAAGAGTGGTGGAAGAACAAACCAAGGCCATTAGAGAACCAAGTGTGGCACCACAGTTTGATGGTTTGCATTGTTTTGAAACATTTGTTATGAACAAGGTAAAAGAAAAAGATATGTATTTATTTTTGTTCATATAAAGTGTTATATAATTCCAAAAAGTAACATAAGGTTTCTATGAACGCAGAAACTTGCAAGAGAGATTTCAGCATCTAATCAAGAAACAATATCTACAACAAGAGTAGTGGAAGAACAAACCAAGGCCAGTAGGAAACCAAGTGTGGCACCACAGTTTGATGGTTTGCATTGTTTTGAAACATTTGTTATGAATTAAATTCTTTGAAAGATGTACAACTTAACTGATTCTACGAGATAAATAAAATAGTAGAAGAATTTATATTTGTTCTTTTACATAATTTGTCTCAATTTATTTCAAATTATTTATTATAAATGTAAATTTGGTTTTGTAAAATTTTTACTTTTCTAAAATAGTTTATAAAAGTTGTCTTTTAAAAAATAATTTTTTAGGGTGTGTTTGGTTTTGTGTTGGGAAAGAGAAAAGCCTCGTTTGAATTTTTTCAATGCTTTATTTTTATGTTTGTCAACTTTTTTATCATCTAAACATAGAAGTAATTTCTACCTTTTAACCGAAGTTTATCAAAAGTTACAAATTTTAGCTTTTACATTCACTTTTTCAAGAAGTTAGACTAAAATTTATTTTTTATATACCAATGATGTCTTTCATTATTCATATGTTTATTTTTTTTTTAAATGTTTTTTCAATGCTCTCTTATGCATATTATTATTTTTTTATGAAACTACTATTATTTTTGTTTATATGAGTTTTTTTACCATTATTGTTATTTCTTTTTTGTATGGAATATTTTGTTTACTTTGTATTATGATTCTATTAATCCTATTAGAATAGTAAAGAGTATGAGAGTACTAAAAAAAATATTAAATTTTGTTTAAATATTTAAAATAAAATTATAAGATAACATAAAATAATTATTTAAATTCATGTCATTTTCTGTAATTTTTCATCTAAAAGTAATTTTGAATAATGTAATCCAAACAATATTTAGTTGGAAAACTCTAGAGGGCCAGCAATTTTATTGAATTTTGGCCAGCATGTAACCAGCAGAAAAAGGTGAGCCATTGGATGAAATCTTACACCAATCTCACACTATTAAATCATCATTGATGGCTATTTGATGGCTACTAATCACAAAAGTTGCTGGCCCCCTAGCATTGCTCTATTTAGTTTACTATAATCTATTTTGAATAAAAATTACCAAACATAAACTACGTTAATACCAACTCACTTTTGATTAAAATCAATTTAACAAAATTAATTCTATACAAATTTTCATTTACAAACGTTAATCCAAACGCTTCTTTTGTTAAAATCAAAATAAAAATTACTTTTAATGAGTACAAGTACCATAATGATATTTTGTAAAACATCTTTTAAAAATTAAAAAGACTATAATAGATATATCTAAAATAAAAAATAATATTTTTTTCAAACTTTAGAATTTCATATAATATAAATATTAAAAAATTATTCCATAAATTCATACAAGAATTGAAAAATTAAAAATAAAGAGAATTATGAATTTTTATATCAAAAATATCTAAATATTATGTGTTATTGAATAATGGACTATTATCATTTAATAAGACTAGTAAAGGTAAAATATTATTCTACTCTAGTAGCTCAATAGGAGTCCAGTAACCAAATATATTATAAGGGGAGTAATAGAATAAATTAATTAACATCACTTGCAAACAAAAATCATGAGAAACAATGAACAATTTTTCTTAAAAAATGTGATCGCTTCTTTGTTATTATTGGTTCAACATAACCTAATCTTTGCCTTTTATTTTAAGATTAAACTTATAATTCTGAAAGAAGATTAGATCCTTATTCTCATTAGTTCAAGCATGAAGAAAGCAACAGATCCATCTTTTTGTATTTAATTTTTTTAGTATTTTTGATTTCTCCAAAAAAGAGAGGCACAAGAAGAATACAAATAGAAGAAGTTTATATCTGGTGTATGATGTGCATGGAATTTGTTCAACGTGTGTATGAAAAAATAAACGAAATTTGGTGTTAATAATTAATAAGAGTAATTTTGGATATTTATTATTATATAGAGTTATATTAGATTTTTTAATTTTGATAAATATAAATCAATTTTAAAAATTTTTTTCTTAAATGCTTCTAAAAGTACTCATAACTTTTAAAAATTGCAAGTACAAACACATTGTCTTTTTTATTTACTAAACACAAAATAAAGTATTTGTGCTTTTTATTACATCTCCAAAAAATTTTATTAAATCAAGCCTAAACACATGGTTAATTTTCATTGTAAACCATCCTTAATTCTTACACGTAACATAGATTCTACAAAAACTTAATTAACAGAGAAATTTGAGAAAAAGAGTGAAATTTTATGATGCAAATTAAAAGTGGGTAAATTTTGTAATTATGATTATTGTTAAAGGAAACGTCACCCCTAAAAATTCACTCCATGTAATTCAATTGACGGTTGGTCACTTTTGTCAGATTTTATATTATTTTGTTAATAACAAAAATTATGTACCATCTTATCTCGTCAGAATCTTTATGGATTGGATCCGATCCGCATATCCGCGGTATTTATTCGAATCCGATCCGAAAATTGCGGATATAGATATGATCCATAAGGCTATCGGATCGGATCGGATCCCGATCCGCACATTTACAAGATCGGATTGCAGATTTTATGGAGGTATCAGCATATCCGATCCGCATATCTGCAGATCCGCAAAAATAAATAAATAAATAATTAAATATTCTTCTTGTGTTTTATTTCAACTAATAATTATTATATATGTTGTATTATTTTAATTTTATTATTTAAGAAAAGTATGTTTAATATTATTTTAAGAGTAAACATATTTAAAAGGATAGAAAAAAAGAATTTTATTAATATTTTTTAATAAAACTAAGCTTTTAAAAATATTTGTGTTTTGCGGATATATCTGAATCCGATCTGCAGATGTGCGAATCGGATCCAAATTTAAAAACTACAGATATTGGATCCCATCCTATCTGATCATTTTAATGCGGATCGGATCGAAATCTTAGCCATATCCGATCCGCGTACATCCCTAGAGTTATTCGAATCAAGCACATATTATATTCTACAGTAACAGGCTATATAAAAATTATATAGCATCTTCGGCTAGTTAGTATAAAGTTTATCTGTTTATGTGATGTATATATACAATGATGACAACGACAACAAAGCCTTGTCCCACTAGGTGGGATCGACTACATGAATCAAACGACGTCATTGAGCTGTTATGTATCATGTCTACAAAGAGATAATTCAGCGGAAAAAAAAAAGCCAATATATTATACAAAGGAATATGAGATGTAGCAACACAATGTGTTCAAAGCAGTACTGTTATCTAAATTGCCAAAACAAAAAAAAAATACAAAGAAAAAGAGAGAGAAAGAAAAAAAGAAAGAACACAACAAATAGAGCCTTGACACACTATAAATAAAGCCTATTTATATGATGAAGGTTACAACAAAAGCAAGGGAACTTTTTCTTTCCTTGAGCACCTCAAATCTTTCTTTCCCCCCAAGATTTTCTTTGCTTTTGGACTTTTATAAAAAATTAAAAGATCTTTCTGTGTGTTGCAACAACCAATGAAGAAGCTTTAGAAGTATCTGAGAATCAAGCAATTATTGTGAATGTAGTGTGCTCTTTGATTGCAGTATCTGAACAAGTGGCCACAAGATATCCAATCTGTGTAAATTTCTGTTGTTTTGACCCTGCTACAGACAGAAGACTCACTCGTCAGTCAACGATATCCGTCGCTTGATATATTTAAATTTGGATTTAGCTCTGCTAAAATGCAGGTTGCACATTAGAGAGTAGAGTACAGTATAAGAACCGTTGATAAAAAAAAAAAATTAACGGTTTCAGATTTAGTTAGTTAAAATTACATGCAAAAACTATCAATGTAATATGAAACCGTTGATGATTTGTTCATTAACGATTTAGATACTGCACTATACTTATATACTGCAACCTACCAATGTTCACATGTAATATACAAAAGTTTTTATAGAATATGTTCCTATCAACTGATATATCTTTACAAGAAATTAGTGCAGCAAGTTTGTTGAAGAGAATGAGAAACAAGACCCTACCTCAACCACGAAACATAGACACGTCTTCTCACCGCGAGCTTCGGTTGCACCCTTCAAAATCGTCAGGCCCAAGCTTCTTATGGCTTCTGCTATCTCAAGAAAATGGCTGCACTCTTCACACAACATCTGAAGCATAACAAGTAGTTAGCATAAAAAGATCTCGCTAAAAAACCTCCTTGATTCTCATGATTGAGCTTTCGCTATCTCGTCTATTCTAATTTCTAATTAAGTGTTATAAACAAATAAACAAAAGTTGTACTCACCTCAACCAGCATCTGCCCATTCTTGTTCAGATTCTCAACCAATATCGACCGAACTTTCAGATGGCCTCCTACCTCCATTGCCCAACTTGAACCCTGTTGATAACTAGAGGTACCGAGACTATCCGTTTCCATGTGATGCCGCTGCACAATTGCAGTAATATTATACACCGAACAAACCACATTAACGAATATACTCGAAATAAAACATTGAAATCAATTTTAATTTCATAAAACAATGATATACACCATAGGTTGATTCAATACACGAAACTAACTAACATATATGGTATGCATGCATCTCTTCCTGTTCAAATATTGATTCCTATTTCCTAGTTGATGAATCATATTAGTTTGTTATATTCCATTAAACCTTACCTTTGTCTTTGATGCATCCTCAACTTTATTTAGCTTGTCAGCATGCTTAGTTACGCTCTGGAGGAAAAGCATGTGCTTTATCGTGCACTCAAGTAGTGAATCGATACTGCACTGTTGAAATCATGACGAAAAGTTTTAGCCATGTGAACAGGTACTTCGATCATCACGAAATCTAATACCAAGAAGGAATTAGAACATTTATGTTACAGCATAATACCTTAGCTCCGTTCGGCACCAATTCTCTCAACTCCTTAATGCGATCCTGGATCAACTGTCTGTCCCTTGGCCTTGGCCTACAACTTTCCCCAGGCCTAGCCCTTTTCTTGCTGTTCTTAGCTGGTTCGGAAGACCTCTCAAATTGCTCACTACATGAACTTGGACATGGAGAAGAAAATCCTTTTGGGGACATCACGCCACATATTGCCGAGGAACTCAAGCTGCGCTGTTTCTCCTCTTTGACAAGAGGTGACTGATCTATCGAATAGCCTTCCGAGTTAATAGTGTGCATAGAGTGAATAGAAGTTTCGGTATTTCTTCCTGAGGCCATTGCGGATGGCATCGAAGTAGAAAATGATACCTCGCCATTAATATCATTACTATTCCTGCATAAGTTCGCTACCATTGCTTCCAGAAGATGCTCTGGATTTGATTGCGAAGTCAACTGGCTACTGCTAATCTCGTCTAGCACCTCAACATTCCTATCATCTTGTTTAACCTGAGCTGCCGAATCAAAATAGTTACTTCCTTTTAGAAAACCAGGCCCAAGGGCTTCATGTAGTTCACAGCCAACAGGAAACTTCAGCGAGTGTGCGGCATCATTGTAGCAAGGCTCACTCTTAAACTTTGACTTCTCTATATTGTTTTGAGAGTTTGCATCTGAATACCTCGGCACGTTTGACACCCCATTTTGGTTGATATCTACACAATGTAACTTGTCACTTGCATAAACAACTGCATCAAGAAAGTCTGAAGGGTAAGCAGAATCAGCTCCGATTTTTTCCAAAGGATGCATCAAATCATTGAAGCTTGTATTATCCATAACCATATTGTGTGGAAATGATGAGACTTTTCTTTCTGATTCCACACTTATATTCATTCCTTCGCACTTCCTCTCATTTACAGGTTCCATTTCCACGAATTTTTGACACTCCGGATTCATCATATTTGATATTGACTGAAGCAAAATGGAACTTCTGTCCTTGCCAATTTCAGATCCCTCGTGCTTGGCAACATCAACAGCCATTTTCTGATAAATATCTTGAGGTGAATCGTTCTTCCTGGAACATTGAAACGGCATTAACATGTATGGTGTTTCACTCTTCATGGTGTTCTCAGTATCAAGTAAGTATGCAGGCATAAGTTTCGAAGACAAAGCTTTTGTACATGCATCCACCTGAGAAAGAAAAAAAAATGAAAATACTAAAAATCATGAGAATACTTGATACACAAGGATTAAAACTACGGTATAGCACCGATCAATCTATCGATGTAAAATGATGAGAATACCAATGGACATACAACCGCAAAGCCACTCACACAAGCACATTCATGTACTACAGAGTGAGAGATACACAGAAGTTGGGGCAGAAAGTTACCGGAGATGGAGAGCTTTTGGGGCTACTTTGTATTTGACTCGGTGTATAGTCTAATGTGTAATCTTGAGTAGACAAAAAGAGATTTCTTATATTAGTTACAACTGCCATATCTTCGGTAACCTGCCACCAGAGATGAGAGTAAGAGGAGCGAATCATTAAATATTTCAATGACAAATACACTTTCATATGAAAGATTTAGCATACGCATATCACAGGAATCTATGACAGTCACCATTGAACACCCCACACTAAGCAACAAAGAAGTACTTTTGGGGAGAAAAGGGAGCAATTAGATGTGAATCTGTCTTAAAAAATAGCAAGGTTTTGAAAACCGAATCGTTTATTGAACCGGTGGAGCTAAAAGTTCAATGATTTAAAGGTTTAACTGAGTTTCAACTGGAGTTGAACCGCATATAATAAAATAATATAATTATGTATAAAATAAAGATATTTTGTTAAAAAAAATGATTTTTGTGCTTTATTATTTTAAACTGGTTAGCCCAATCGAATCAACCAGTTCGGTCCTGTTATCATAACCATGAAAAATAGTAAGCTTTTTCCTGTTTAAGCAACAAAATTTTGTGCCAATCAGATATCCAATTCATGAAACAACAAAAGAAAACACAGCAAAAGCAAAACGGTTCTGCTAAGGAATCAACTAAGCATGAAGCCAACTCCAGCCAACTAGTTGAAAAACAACTCTCCAGTATCCTAATTTTTCAATTTTTTTCAAAATCAGAAATAAAAAGAAATTGATTTAGTTGGCTTATATTATAGTTGGCCTCCTAGACTTTTTCAAAGCAAAATTTCTCAATTAAAAGTCAAAACATAGAGTGTATTTGCCAGACCGGCACAACAAAATGATATACTATTTGACACCAAATTGTCACAATCTACTATATTGGCAGCCCAACATGAATTTCTAAACCCTCATTGGTTTCTGTTAGAGCTCTTATATTTTGTCAGTCACCAAATGTGAAATAACCATAGCTCTTATATATATACACACACACACGCATCACATTACAAGGGCTGCAAACAACAGTCACCGCAATAACTATGGAATTTGAATACAAACACGCGCACACCTGAGAGAGAGTCTCTTACCTTATTTAAAGAGCCAAGCTGAACAACTCCAAGTGGGATTACTGCTACAACGACAATGGTCTGCAACGCAAAGCAAAACTTTTGTTGACAAAAAATCTTAATGAAAACAAGTCATCTTCTAGAAGAGAAACACTAGTTTCTAGAATGAATATGCTAGAAGTCCAGAATCCAATATCACTTTTGTTTTACCCTCTTCTTTTCCTCTCTGTTCTTAGCAAGGTCAATACAACAACTATTGCTTCCTCCATTTCTCTGCAACAGTCCATCTATCATAATCCTAAAATCTAAGTTTATCACTTGTTGATACAAATGCAACATATTTATGATTTAACTAAACAGAGAATTAAAATTAATATATCGACCATATGATATAATTCTGCATAATGAAAGCAGACTTCAATTTTCTATGCGGTATAAGAGACCATGAAAATATTTTCAGACAGATTTACATACTTCTACAAATATTATAACCTATGTGTTTGTTTCAGTGTTTTTCTTTCCTTCCCGGCAAAAAAGTACTCTTAACTTATTCATATTAATGTTATTAAATCAGAATTTCACCCAAAAAAAAAAACATGTTTTCAGCTTTTCTGAAATGCAAAACGAAGTAGCTTCGAAAAAAAAGATTCAATTTCAGCTTTTTAAACTATATATAAAAAAAATTATAATTTGTAAAACAACCTTTTTATAGATGAGAAATGAACACATCCTAAATAGAACATATAAATTGAGCGGAGAAATTAATCATGTAATAGCAACAATGAATCAAAGTCCTTCAATGGCTACATAATTTGTCATATTAAGCCTATTGCCAATATGAAACACAACTTTTCAATATACTGTTGAAATTGAATCATCCATTTTCCTTAGAAATGTGATGAGGCGATTTCAATTTCTTGAAAAATGTAGAAAGTTCTTTTTTCATTGAGAGTGATTTTATTGTGTAAGCAATCATCTTACCCTAATTCCAGCAGAAAACAGAGATTGCCATGCACCAGCAAACTGAAAATCAAACCGAAGAAGTGAAATAGAATGAGAATGATTTAAAGTTCAATTGTATGGTGAAATCATAATTCATCAATATCGGCTAACAGTTCAAGAGCTTCAAATCTTACAAGTCAGAAAGAACAAAAGTGGCAATATCAAAAGGATAAGATCCTCACCTCAAAAGCTATGCTAGAGTCAGCAACTAGATTATCTGCACGGATCCACCGATACTTTCCAGTAACAGCTACTTGTCCAACAATACTATGAAAAAGAGAAACTTAAGTAAAAAACTACATAATTAAATAAATAAAACTCAATATCTAAAAGTAGCATATATGTTCATTAGCATAGTCATACCCTTCCCCTAATGAATATACATGACATGACATCTTTGCAATGGCCAATCCAAGAGGGTCATGGGAAAACTTCGCACTGCCAATCTGTTCCAAGGTCTTCTGGCAGCGCAAGTTTTCAGAGGAGTCGTTACCAATAGGATTGTCATAGTAAGCATCCTCCCATGTCAGCATCCTACAAGCACATAGCCAAACACCACGACCGAAACATAACTAAACATAACACGTTGAATTCAATTCTCCAAGTGAGTTATTCACATTCAAATCAATAAATACTACAGGGTAATGGCATAATGCATTATATTGCTAATGCTCTTTTAAGACATAGCCACTACAATGACAATAAATGCAAGCCTTACTTATTATGCAATTATAAATCGATCAAATAAAATGATTACGCTTTTCCTTAAAACCAACACATATAACATCTAAGAGCCAAACATCCCTTAGGTATTATGGCTATAGTGATTCTAGATAATCAAGCAAAGCCTTCATTAGTCCAAAATCCAAGCTGAATCAGTTCAATAAGTATCATATTCATATTCTTTACTCACCAACAAGGAAAAAAATTCATTACAACAACAACTAAGCCTATTCCCAAAGACGGATTCAACTACACGGACCAAACAGCATTGTCATGTTTTTGCATAAACCCCTTTGTCATGAAACTACTCATCCCAAAAGATTAAGCTAATAGGAGAAGGCAACATTAATGATTATATCTCTAACATTCCCTTCAAGCCTCTTTTGGGTATGTTTGATTTTTGCATAGGCCTTATTTTTTCTTTTATTTGCCTTATGCTATTTTCCCACTTTTGGGATTCATCAGGAACTCTTGACCTTTTTGACAAAGAGTTCTGATATCATATCATGAAAACCTTGTCACCAAGAAATCACTATAAATATAGAAATTTATCCAAAGCACAAAAATCAGCACACCAGAAACTACAAAAAACACAAAGGGTATATCACACAGAATAGATTGCAAACATGAATAAAGCTCAAAAAGGAGAAGATACATACATCCTAGCACGATGTTGGAGCTTCCAAAAGATTGCGGAATTCCAATCAGTATTCAAACACAATAATCTCAATAATTGGTGCAAGTTGTTGGTACTACCCATCTTCTTCTCCTCCTCAAAAAAGCAAAACTTTTTCTATGCACCCTTTGAAGAGAAAAGGGTTCTTCTTAACCCCTCCAAAAACAACAACAAAAATTGAACAAACACCCTCAAAATTTTACCCACCAAAGAGGAAAACACACAAAAAGAAACACAAGCAACCCTCTCTTTGCACACTAGCTTCCCCTATAAGACCCTCTTCCAGCTTGTTTCCTCCTTAACCCAGCACGCCGTTTTAATGGCGGTCCAACCGTTGCTAATAGCAAAAACCGATCTATCCCCATTATTCTCAAACTCAACACACTCCAAGCTTCCAATGTCCAGTTACCCAATTTCAAAAAGATTCAAACTTTGGTTTCAGGAACTTCCAGAACAAACACTGGCACTCAAAGAAGCAACAGCATCAACTACTACTATTGATATCGCCATTTGAACATTGTGATTCTCCATTGGGAACTTTGAATGGCTTCTACAACCTTAATTTGCTGAAGTCTGGTTCAGAATCATTTTAACTTATGTCAGAAGACATGGATGAAGCAAAAAGTGTGTGTGTGTGATTGAATGAATGGATCTTCTCTGCAAATTTGCAAAGTGGAGAAGGAAAATTAAGAAAATGGGGTGTGTCGAAATGAGAAAGAGATCACAAAGTTTGAAGCTTTTATGGGAACTGAACCATAAAAATTTCTGTTTGTGCTTAAATCAATTGAAGAAAAGAGAAGGAAAAAAAAAAAAAAAAAACCTTAAAAAACAATTAAAAAGCCTCTGTTTTTGCTCTGGTTTTTTCTTTCATTGTTTTGCTTTTCCCTTTTTTTTTACTTTTTTTTTCTTCAGATAGAGATAGAGAGAGAGTATGAAACTATGAATGGTGCAAAGAAAAATAATTAAAAAAATGCTTTAGTGGAAGAAGAGTGTGTGCTATTTTTATATTGGAGTTAACATGCGCACTGTGTTAAACTATGCTTCTTTTTTCATATGTAGGAATCTATTGTGAGTATGGGGCGCATTTTAGCAAAGGGCAAAATGGGCATGCCACTTAAGAAGAAAGAACATTTATTCACTAATGAAAATTTGGTTTAGCGATCTAATCTATAAATCTATGAATCTAAATCTAAATTTGAGGTTCTATTTATTAACATACATTATTATAGCTGCTTAAAATAGTAAGAATGAGTTTATGAGGTGGAAGCATAGGGGATTAGGGTTTTAGGGGACAAAAGGAAAAGGGTCAATGAAGACTTGAAACAATTCAATTTGGTCACTAATCACACTTTCATGGTGCTGTCAATTTGTATGGCAAACAACATCATACCAAATTTGAGGAAATGTATCCTTAACTTTCTTGCCCCCATCAAAATTTTTCTTTTTTTTTTTTTTTTTTGTTCCATCTAGTTAATAAATATTGTGAATTTTTATTAGAATTAATTTCTTTTAAGTAATGTAAAATTTAAATAAAAGTATATGTGTTTAATATTTTAATTTTTTAAAAAATAATTTAATAAATTATTTTTTATTTTTTTTTAAAGAAGACCTAGTGGAGTTTATTTTGAGATTGAAGAGAAAAATAAAAAAATCTGTTATCAAATTAATTATTTTATATTTGTGTATAAATTTATATGTTATTTAATTTATTTTTAATATATATTTTATGTTTTAATATGTATTTTATATCATTGACTAATTTTTTTAAATATACCTAGCATGATTATAAAAAAGAATTATGGGAATCGAACCACTATGAAGGCTCATTTAGAATGAAGCTTAATTTTAACTTAATTTGCTATTTATATTTAAATAAAAATATTACAAAAAATATTAAATAAATATTATTACATTATTTGAAGTATCTAATTACTCATCATCTTCTACTTTAAATGTTATAAATATAATGATATAATAAAAGTCAATTTAATTAAAATAACACTCAACATGGAAGCAAGAAATTAACATTTTCAACAACAAAAAATCATAGTTTTCTAAAATTAATAGATAACTAAATTTGTGTAGATGATAAAATATAAAACTAAAATATAATAATAAAGAAAATAAAACACAAAAATCACGTTTAAACATTTTTCTTTGAGTCATCTCAATCCAAAGATGATACTAGTGAGCGTACACCCTATTAGGGTCATTTTCAACAATGATCTTATTGCCCAAAAAGTTGAGACACCCCCATTTTTCTTCACTTATAATACTTCCTACTTTTTATAACTCATTATAATCAATATTCCTTGAGGATTCATTCCACTCCTTAATAATTCAAAATTTTACTTAGCTTTTTTTTTCTATGGGCCAATCCATGTTTCCATTGAATGGTAGCCATGTCATATACATTATCATATCATGCACCGATTTACCCCATTGGCTTGATCATTGATTCAAATGGGACAAACTAAGCATGTTTATGGTTTCATTGAATACAAGTTTTGTATTTTATATATAAATTTAATTTTGATATATTGACAGTATAAAATAGGTTTAATTATTCTGTTGGTTCTTATAATTTTATCAAATTTTTAATTAAGTCTTTATACTTTTTTTTTTCTCAATTGGATTCCTACACTGCTTCTAATTTTGTAATTACATTTTTTTCATGTTAAAATTAACATAATATTTTTACCAAAATATACGCGGTCAAAGATTTAATTAACTTTTTAATTATAAATACCTTTAATTTACAAAGAAATATTCAGTTAACTCTAATATTTTTTATACTAGAAAGGACTTCATTACAAAATTAAAGCAATGTAAAAATCTAATTAAAAAAAATATAAAAATCTAATTAAAAATTTAGTAAAATTATAAAAACCAACGAAATAATTAAACTTATAAAATATTTTATTTAATATATTATTTAATAGTATTTGTTTTTTTAAATAATTTTTTATACAATTAATAAAAAAATAATTATTTTTTATTAATATAATATTATATAATTAAATATACATATAAAATTATTTTATATTTACAATACATCAAAATTAGATTCTTTTATATACATGTGAAATAATGTAGTTTATATATTAAATATGTTTCTCGCCCTACCACCATCTTAAGATATATGTGCATTTCCATGCCACTCACCAACTCAGCATCATTTTTGGAATCCCATAATTTGATTTTAACATTCCTTGCTATATTCGAGAGTGATTATTATTGTCACTTATTTCTAATCATTTTATCTTCTATTATATTACAACGTTCGTTAAAATCTTAGTCAGAAGGGTAGTATGAGTAAATGTGTGGAATTTTTTTATTTAAATTAAATAAATATATAAATTATAGAAATATATAAAATTTAAAGTATTTATAAAATTGTTTAATCTTATACATCTCGAATGTTAAGAGTAAGTTAAAATTTAAATATATCATCGCATCTGAGACCTTGTGCTGTAACCAAGTGACACTGAGACATATCTTGAGTGCATCCAGGATATGTGTTATTACGGAGATTGGATACTAAGCACTCGAGATATGCACAATTTAACTAATTTGGGTCTCAGTATCCAAAATATAGTACAAATCAATCTTTTTTTTCTTTTTCTTTCTGTTTTGTTCTGATAGAAAAAAATCAATTATTTTCTGTTTTGATTTATCCTAATGATGAGATGGTAAAACACGGTGATAAAAGAGTAATTTTCGAGTCTGATTCGACTGTCATATTGTGCACCAACCGGGTTGATACTCTACATGCGCTTGACGGTCATGCTGAGAAATAGGTACCAAAGAGGTTGGGAGATATATGGCTAGAAACTTTAGACACACATTTGATAAATTACAAAAAAAAAATTATACTTTCTTAGATAAGGATCGGTTAGTAACACTTTAAGACGAGGTATATAAGGTGCCAATGTTAGCTCAATTCAATCAATTCAAGTAGTTGTAAGCTACCAGTGAGATTTTAGAATTGTACACATTATAATTACAACTCTCTGAAGGTGCGGATTTGTCATTGCATGAATTGACATCAGACATGGATCTGGAGCTAGCTTCACTACTACATAAATACAAAAATGTTTTTAACACTCCTATCCTCCTGGTCTCATGATCATGTTATCACCTTGCTCCTCAATTTAGCTGATTAAGGTAAAACCATACTGACATTCGCATAGCCAAAAAATCAATATTGAGAGGATTGTGAATAAGATGTTGGTCGAAGGAATCATTCGCCGAGTACCAGTCCTTTTTGGTCTCTAGTGCTACTAGTGAAGAAAAAGAATTACCGGGCCTTAAATGTTGCCACAGTTAAGGACTCTTTTCCAATGTTGATGGTGGAGGGTGGTGCTAGCTGCTGAGAAAAGAAGAAGGTGAAGGCGCATAGAGAATGTACAAAGAAGAGAGAATAATGGAGGCCTCTTCGTGAATTAGGATTTCACTCCCTAATTGGTGCGAATTGATGAGTGGCGCGTATGCACGACTCGTGCATACGCCTCGTGCATACGCACGAGTGTGAGATTTCGCAAGGTGATGCGTATGCATTACTGCCACGTACGTGCGAAACCTCCCCCTATTTCGTATTTGGAAATGAAGGTGATGCATATGCACAAGTGGTGCATACGCATAAAGGCACAATTTTTTTTCGAATAAAGAGGAGGAGAAGTGTATGTACAAGGGATGCGTACGCCTGGGACTTGGCACTATTTTTCAAAAGTTTTAGGGCCAGGCGCATACGCATGAGTTGGTGAAAAAATAGGAGTGATGCATACACATGGGACCTGGGTCTATTTTTCAAATTTTTTGCACCAAATTAAACACTTTAAGCACACAACAAGCCACTAAAAATGCCAAATAAGAGAGAAAATTAGAAGATGTTACCATGGCGCGGTGTCTCCTATCGATCACTTTTATTTAAAGTCTTTAAATTGGACATTTAGTGAGCTCTTGTCATTGAGGCTTGTGCTTGAATCATCTTTGTATCTCTACTAATGCTTGGACTTCAAGTACTCTTCGAGATTCCAATTTATATACGCCAAGCTTTTAAGACAATTCAAACGAGCAAAGAGCTTCGAAAATTGTTAATCCTCACATTGTCTTATGAGATCCCAAACATTATTTTTGCACCCGTCTTCTTGTTGATTCTCATGTTTTCATTCGAGTGTAAAGACTTCTGAGTTCTCCTTTAAATGTCGAATCCTCATCCAAAATCCATTTCTCATACCATTACTCCTTTGTTGGACCTCAAATCTTGAGATTCCCTTTACCATGAACCTTGATTCAAGTTGCGAACCAATATCCATTTCTTTCTTACTCTTCAACATACAAAGAGCTGTAAGTTGACTGTCTAAGCATATTTATGTGGGCCAATAAAGTTAAAGGACAAGATTTTTACCCACTCAAATAGTGTGTTGGATGGTGTTGACTTAGGAAGAGAGATTTTCAATGGATTTACCATGGTTGTGCCTACTCCCTTTGAATTTTTTTCAACTATTTCTACCTCTTGACAAGTTTCTTCAAGTTCTATTTCTTGTTTACCAACTTCTTCCGCATATTCCCCATTACTAAAGTTGTGTTTCGGAGGTTGTGCACAGTCCTCCTTAACATCAATTTCATACCTGATAGAGGAAGGTCCAACAATTTCAATGAGAACATTGGTTGGTGCGAAATCATCCTCAATAATGAAACTCACCTTTTGCTCAACTCTTGCTAAACTTTCAACCATTCCTTACAATTCAACGCATTCAACAATCTTCACTTGTTGCAATTCACACCTTGACTCCTCTTCTTCCACTTGAGGTTCCAAGCTCTCTTTCACACTACGCTCTTCGGTTGAAACTAATTCTTCACATCCATTAACAGGAGTGCTTTGATTGCATGAATGTAGTGAGGCTAAGTGGGTTAAGGTGTCGGCTATGGTAACTATGTAGTTCTCTTGCCTCTTGTAGAGTTTCTCTTGCTCTCGGAGAATAGATTGAAGCTCCTCTTGCTCTTGAATTAATGGTTGGAACGCTTCTTCCATGGGGGTTGTGTAAGATATGAGAAAATTAATTAGTAAATTAATTAATTAAAACAGTGTTAATTGAGATTAAAGCTCCCGGAATATATAAAAATATTAGAATCTATAATTTAAAAATTTAACGATAAAATTTGAATTAAGAAAATTAAATTGAGCGCGAAAATAAATTATTTTGGAAAAAATGCATACTAGCACTAAAATTATCTATACTAACTTAAATCTATCTAGTACTGCGAGTAAGAAAAATTGAAAATGTGAAAATGATAAGGAAAAATATTTAGAATAAAATTCGAGCACTTATCCTAAAAGTTTTGGCCCAAAGTTGGGTCAAACGAGCAAAAATCCGCAACGGGCCTTCACTCGGCCCAAGCCCACATATTTAAACCCCACACTTAATGAAATTTCAGCACTCACCCTTCCCATTTGAGAGAGAGCAACGTTGGAGAGAAGAGAGAAATGAGAGCAAACCCTAGCTTCATCACATTTAATCCACCATAACTTTTGGTAAGTAACTCAAAAATCCCATCTCCCATTTCTCATTCAAATCTAATTTCGCGTTTTGAGTTTGGGTGTTGAAAATTTTTGGTAATTTTGATGTTATACGAGTTCTCTAACTTGTGTTCTTGGTGGTTTCCATCACTAATTTCAGTGGATGAAAGTAATGACCCCTTTTTCCCTCTTAGTTTATCAATTTATATGAGTTCTAGTTTTGAATTGTGCCAAATTATAAGATATGGTGTTAGATTGAGTGATTAGAAGATTGACTTGATAAAATTTGGAAGGAAAAGCTTGGAAGCTTGAAATTTGTGACATTAAGATATGTGTTTAAGTTTTGGGTAAATACCGTGTAATGTGACATAAAATCCTAGGCTAGTAGACCTAGGATTATTGTTAAATTGTTATGGTTGATTGTTTGGTTTAGTAAAAATTGTGATATGTTGGGTGTTTGATTGATTTGGAATAAATGTGATGATGGATTAGTATAAATATGCATATATGTGAACAATGTTATGGTATGATTGAATATGATGCTTGATTATTGTGAAAATTGGGCCGGAGGCCGTGACAGGGTAAAGAATCCCCTATGTGATAAGTTAAGGTAAGTGGTGTGAATTATTGCATGAGATTAAGTACGTATGTTGAAGCTTTGATTGAGAATTTAGATATATGAATGTTGTATGTTGTTGTTGAGAATGGATATAGTTGATGGAATGTGTTAAATAAATTAGAAGTGGATTAATTTAGGCTTGAAATAGTTGAAGATTGATAAATGACTATTTGGAATGTGTAGGAATGATTTTAGAATGGTTTAGGATTGAATTGAATTGAGAATTGATGAAATTGAAGGATTGTGTGAATTTGGTAAAACAAAATTTTAGCCAATTTCGACGGGCCATAACTTGGCGCTCGGAGTTCGGATTTGAACGAAATTTGTCTTAAATTAAAGCTAGTAGAAAGATCTTTAAAACCATCTAAGAATGAAGGAAAACAAAATTTTGTAGAGAAAGTTATGAATGATTAAAAATTGGGGTTTAAAAACTAAAATCTGAATGTTGTAGAAAACTGGGGTCCTGTGTACGCACGACCTATGCGTACGCATGAGGGGTGTTATAGAAATGAAATAGTTTTGTACGCATACCATGCGTATGCACAAAAGCCAAACCATGCGTACACACGACCCATGTGTACGCACCACTTGCATTTCAGAACTGAACAATTTTCGTGTGCGTTTCTATGCATAGGCACAAAAGTGGATTCGTGCGTACACACGAATGTCATATTTTTCAAAAATAATAATTTTTAACTATTTTAGCCTATCCACTCAGCTTTTTCACTTCTATAACCCTATAATGAGTATAGAGACAGTAGATTAGAGGGTAGAAAGCATTGGGAAGGAAATTATTGAGTCGAAATTAGTTGGAAGTGATTGAAGGGATGAATTGATATAATTGGATGATGGATATGAGTTTGATTGATATTTGAGATGCTTGGGTAGATACAAGGATTGTGCCTTTGTCTCACTTGCTCTAGGTTGATATTTGAGTTGTCTGGGTAGATACAAGGGTTGTAGTTTTGTCCCATTTGCGCTGAGTTGAGTTTCCTGGATAGATGTAAGGGTTGTAACTTTGTCCCACTTGCTCCGGGTTGATATTTGAATTGTCTAGATAGATGTAAGGGTTGTGGCTTTGTTTCACTTGCTCTGGATTGATATTTGAGTTGTCTAGGTAGATGCAAGAGTTGTGGCTTTGTCCCACGTGCTCTGGATTGATATTTGAGTTTTCTGGATAGATGCAAGGGTTGTGGCTTTATCCCACTTGCTTCGGGTTGATATTTGAGACTTTGTTGACCTTCCGTCACAAGATGTGGCCGGACACTTAGACCTTCCCAGATGATACCTCTAAGAGAAGGTGAGCAGGGCACACTCCCTAGCATTGATTTGAGAATCATGCATGATATTGATGAATGAATGAATATGAATACCTCTTGGGGATGCACGCACCGAGGGACGTCTAGGGTTCGCTATCAGACATGTCAGGTTTTAGCTTATAACTGATATATAAGCTCATTGGCCGTAGGACAGGCATGTATCATTTCTATTTGTGTGTATTGATTAGGTGTGCATCTTGTATTTGGCTTGTCTTGTTGAATAATTGTATCTATATGCTATTTGAGTTAATTGCTTTATCTGTTCTCTCTATTTGTGTATTCTTTGTATTGTTTTGTCTGTATTTGAATAACTAAGAGATCCCTTATACTGGCAGTGGCGACGCTGAGGGTTGTTCCTGATGTGGTGATTGGAGGTTTGTAAAAAATTGAAAATAAAGAGATAGATTAGAATCCTTTAGATAAGTTGCCATTTTCTAGTTTAGTGAGAAAGAGTCTTCGATCAATGAAACTTTGAAAATTAAGATTGCTTAGAGAGTTCCTGTTACCTTATATGTTATTGATTCGGCACTTTTACCCTACTGGGAACCTAGTGGTTTGGGATGTCATCCATATATTATTTATATTTTTTAGATGCAGGTCTCAGCGCTTCTCAGTAAGCGGGAGTTTTATCTGGAAGATGGTGAAGAAGACTTTTATTTCTGTTTTGGTTTTAGATTCTCTCATTCTTTTGGAAAAACTCATATGATGTACTTATTTTGAAGACTTACCTTTAGAGGCTTTTGATATATTTTTAGAGAGATAGGATTTGTATATCAAACTGTTTTACTGTTGTAACTCTAACCGGCCTAATCTTCACGAGACGAGACTAGTAGATATTTATATATACTTATATATGTCTTTTTACCCTTATTCTTTCTTCAAGCTTTTAATTATCTACTTTTTCGACGTGCTTATGTATGTTATCAAGTGTGAATGATCGGCGAATTGTCTTTTTACTCAGGGTTTAAACCCCTTTATAGGCTTCTAGTTTAATATATCCTTCTATACATAAGTATTTATATTTCAACTTTATGTCGTAGCACCAAACCCTCATTGAATTATGACTTAAGCATAAGGCTTTGAAGGATAGGGTGTTATAGGTTGGGGTGGAAATGGGGATTCGTCATGTGGGAGAAAGTCTTCATATATAGAAGGTAGTTCATAAGAGTGAGAATATTGAGGTAGTGTATATGGAGGTAATGGTTCAAGAGGGTTATGGGAGTAGTGATGTTGAAATGGTGATTGTTCAAAGGTTGGTTCATATGGCTTATATGGTTGTTCATGAGGTCCATAAAGTTGGTAGGAAGGTGGATATGGAGTTGGATCCCATTGACATGTTTGGTGGTGGTGGGGTGTGGTTTGAGAGTATTGTGGTTGAGGACAATATTGAGAATGAAAGTCATATGAATATGGTGGTTGAGGTTCATAGTCATAGCAAGAACCATCATATCCATTGGTTGGTATACACTATGGAGTGGGTTGTGATTATAGTTGTCCGAAAGAGGTTTTTGCCATGAGGATTGTCTATATGAATGTGGCTCCTCCTTCAAGTGATAACTCAACCCTTAGTGCAAACCATCGTGAAAATCACCATTTCCTATAACATTCCCACAATTATACCTAAAAGCATAAGGATGAGAATTCACAAAGAAGAGAGAAAATAGAAACAAAAGATATCAAGAAACAAAGAAAAATAAACTCCTAACTACTAACAAAAATCAAGAAACAACCAAAAAGAAGCTATTCACACTATTCACATATTAACAATAGCCAATAACAAGCACACATTATAATTCTCCGGCAACGGCGTCAAAAACTTGATGCAGGCTAGATACTGGTTTAGAATTTTTGCAAGTTTAAAACTCAAATCCATCGTAGATATAGTTCTAAACCGACAACTAACTTTATCAAAGCTTAGAAAGGTTGTCACAATTCAAATCAAATATCGAGAGTTTTAAATCTCAGGTCGTTCTCCCACAGAATTGTAGTCGGATGTGCATATCATTGGCTATGAGAGATTAGAGTTTGATTATAATAAACAAGAAATGTAAATGACAAGAAATTAAACTAAAAGCAATTAAAACGATTAACTAAGAAAATAAAAGTAAATTCAAATGCTAAAAAGATCTTGGCAAGAGTTGAGAGTTAAAAATTACTATTCTTGTCATTAACCACAAATAAAATAATTATGAAGAGTTAATCCTACTTAGTCAACCCCTAAACATCGGAGGAAAGTCCAATAGACATAATTGATCTTAACTCACAAATCCTAACTAACTCGCTAATTAGACTTAGTGAAAGGATAGCGTTAGTGGAAATAAAATCAACTAGCAACCCTAAATCACCAATCAATATCGGACATCAATGACTTTAGGTCACCTAAATCCTCAATTCCAAGTCAAGAATGCAAAAATCTACTCTAAAACTAAAAGAAGTATTTTATCAAACACTTAGAAGGCATATAATGAAAATATCATAAATTGATAGAATTAATAAAATTTATGACTAACCAATGCAAGAAAGCAATACTAACAACTCAAACAAGCATCAATAACTATGAAAACATCAAATTGTATTAAAAAAAATTAGAATTCAACAATTGTTTATAAACTAAAAAGTAGCAAAATAGAAAAATTATCAAGAAAAACTAGGCAAATTAAGATACTAGAACAAGAAAATATAAAGAAAACTAAACTAAAACAAGTCAAAACCTAAAACTAGAGAGAAATTAAACTAAAAACCATAAAAACCCTAAAATTCTAGAGAGAAGTTGGAGCTTCTCTCTCTATAATCACCTAAACCATAATACTACACTACTTGGTTGATCCCCCCTTAGTCCATGCTTCAAATGCTTCAGAAATGAGTTGGATTGGGGCCAAAATGGGCCAGAAATCGCAAGTCACATACCATTTTAAGTGAGTCACCTGCTGTGAGTTGTGCGTACGCACGACCCATCCGTACGCACAACTAGGAGTTCTTCCAGTCTTCATTTTTTCATGATTCCTCCACTTTTGCATGATTTTTCTTCATCTTTTCAAGTCATCCTTGCCTTCTAAATCTTAAATCACTCAAACAAACATATCAAGGCACCAAATAGAATAAAAGTGAGTTAAATTTGATAATTTAAAGCATAAAAAATTTGTTTTTAACAATTAAGCATAATTAGGAGAAAATTTACAAAAGCATACAATTTCAATGAATAAATGCAAGATAAGTTGATAAAATCTACTCTTTTCAAGCAAAAAATTATCGTAAAATATAAATTTATCAGATGCCGATGGTTGATGAGCTGATATGAATTGTTTGAGGCACAGTACTTTTCGAAGTTGGACTTGAGGTCCAGTTATCATTAAATTCGGGTGCGACCAGAAGATTGTTTTAAGACCACTTTCTGAACCCATCAAGGATTATGAGTGGCTTGTTATACCGTTCGAATTAACTAACACTCCAGCTATGTTTCAGAGCTTGATGAATTTCGTCTTTGTAAAGGTGCTCAGAAAATTTTTGTTCCTATTTTCTTTGATGATATTGTGATATATACCCAGATTGGGAGTCCCATTTGATGCATGTTTTGTCGATTTTGGTCTATCATGCCTTATATGCTAAATTATCTAAATGCTCATTTGGTCAAACAAAAGTGGACTATTTGTGTCATCTAGTTTCGTAAGACGAGGTCTGGGTGAATGAACCAAAAGTCCATACCATTCGATAGTGGCCTACTCCATCAACCCTTAAGCAATTGAGGAAATTTCTGGGACTAGCAAGCTATTAGCGGAAATTTATTCGGTAGTTTGCACTGCTTGCAGCTCCCTTAATTGATCTTTTGAAAAAGGATAGTTTTGTGCGGTCATTGCAAGCTACAAAGGCGTTTCTCAAACTAAAGGATGCTTTATCAAATGCGTTGATTTTAGGTTGTCGGATTTTTTAAAACCATTTATTCTTGAGACCGATGTGTCAGAAACAGGTATTGGTGCAATACTAAGTCTAGCGGGTCACCCGATAGCATATTTTTTGAAAAAGCTTTCGATCACAGTCAAGCAGAAGTAATCAGCGTATGTGCGAAAATGCAGACAATAATTGCAGCAGTGAAAAAATTTAGACGTTATTTGTTGGGTCATAAATTCATGATTCAGACGGATCACAAAAGTCTTAAGAAAATACAAATCTCGGAACAGAAAACTTGGTTGGCAAAGTTGCTTGGCTTTGATTTTTCAATTGAATACAACCAACCACCATAACAAGTGTAGTGTTGTCACTATTACAGCAAGAGAGTTAACAGTACCAGCCAAAATCATATTTTTCAGAAGTTGAATTAAAATTGAGGAGGCTACAACAAAGGTAATGCCTTTGATACTGAGACGATCAGTTAGTAGTGCTAGCATCATTATCTTTATTGTAGGGGTTATTGCAGGAAGGCCATGATTCAGTTATTCACTCATAGGAAAAATTAGGGGAGTTGAAAAGACCTTGAACATATTAACAACTTAGTTTTTTGGAAGAATATGGCATAATCAATAAAAGCTTATGTCAAATCATGTTCCATATGCCAATAGGCAAAATATAGCACACAATCTCCAATAGGTCTCTTGGAATCTCTCCCAAAAAATTTTGATGGACTTTATTACCGGTTTATCAATGACACACGGTTGTTCGGTTATTTTAGTGGTGGTTGACCGCTTGTTGAAAGTCATGCACTTCATTCCTTTTCTACCAGATTCTTTGGCATCTAAGGTGGCAGAGGTGTTTGTTCAGGACATTGTAAGTGTGTATAGTTTGCCTCAACCAATTGCCTCTAATAGAGATAAAATATTTATAAATATATTTTGGGAGCAATATTGTTGCAGCCAAGGGATTAAGTTGGCAAGAAGCTCATCTTATCATCCCGAGTTCGATGGCCAAACGAAAGTATTGAATCGATATTTGAAGATGTATTTAGGTTGCTACCAATAAAAAAATTCGAAGGATTAGTACAAACTCCTCCATGGGCAGCTTATAGCTATAATACTTCATTTTATTCAGCAATTGGCATGACATCGTACAAGACAGTTTTTGAAATGGATCCTCTCTCGCTGCTGTATTATGAGCTAAGATTGTCGGATACCTCTGCCTTACAATAACTGTTATTACAAAGAAATATAGTTTTGGCATTTTTAAAGTGCAATTTACAATGGACACAATTGAGGATGTAGACCCAAACTAATGGGAAGCGACGAGAGGTAGAATTCAATGTGGGTGATTCGTGTATATGAAATTACAATCTTATCTTCAGCGATCAGTTACTCTCTAGAAGAATAAGAAATTATCAATATGTTATTTTGGTCCCTTCTCCATCATTTTTAGAATCGGCAAAGTGGCATATAAATTCGAGATATCCTTATCAGCCAAAATTCACCCAGTATTTCATATCCCATTGTTAAAAAAATGTGAGGGACTGTCCACTTTTGCAATCATTCCAACTCCATTATTAATGGATGAGAATGGGTGCAAACTGCAGCTACACATGGTCTTAGAATATCACATAATCAAGCAATATGATAAATGGCAAGAAAAAATCTTGGTGATATAATAAAATATGACAGCTGACGAAATTACTTGGGAATTTTATGAAGAGATGCAGGCACAATATTCCATTTTTGACTTCAAGGGCAAAGTCCTTTAAATGAGGAAGGTATTGATACTTTGAGGAGAAAAAATAAACAAGAGAAGGTTGTACAGTTGAGAAACGGCTTGAAAAAAAGGGTCTAACTAACATTGCCAATAAATTAAATGTCGAAACAAATAGATGAAAGAAAATAGAAGTTGACATTGTGCATAGTGAGCTCACTTTTTCTTTCTGACTTCTACTCTTTGAATTTCTCTCTAAAATTTTTATTGTTGGTTCTTCTTTTCTTATTTATAGATTTATTTCTTTTGTGCAGGTGACTGAGAATTTTCTCTTCTCTTATCACCCTATTTTTCATTATTTTATGCAACTAAAGCTGCTGATTCTCCTCTTTTATATACACATACTAAATATACACTCATTATATTTTTTCTTTCATTCATTAATACTACTCATACCTTTATCCGTATCATTCTCTCCTTGTCTCACTTTCTTTTTTCTCATCCTCTTCCTTTTTTCCTTTTTTCTTTCTCTTTTCTCTAATTTTTCTTTTTATTTCTAATTCATCATCTTTTTTATTCTCTATTCTTGTCCTTGCTCTTTCTTTTCTTCCCCTTTTTCTATCCTTTCTTTATTTTTCATATTTTTATTTTTAATTTTTCTATTTTCAATCTTTGATCTAGATTTCAATAATGTTTTGGTATTTATTTCTTTTCTTTTATAGTATAATATTTTTTTATGGGTATTTTGATTTTGGTACTACATATTTTTTTATATTCAGAAGAAGTTACTCTAAAGGAGACTTGTTATTTATGAAAATTTTTATGAATTTGAAAAGTACTCAGATTTGTTTGAAAGAAAAAAAAGTTATTTTTATGTTTTTGTAAAGTTAGAAACAAAAAAAATTAGAGTTATTTTGTTTTTATTTATTAAGATTCTTTGGAATTAAGTTATTGTTTGGATATAAGATGGAAAATGAAAAAAAAAAGAAAATAGGAGAAAAGAAAATGAAAAAAATAAAAAAAAAGTGAATTTTTTTTTGGGTATTGTTTGGATCAAGAGAAAATAGATAAAAAGAAAATAAAATTTTTTTTTTTGTTTGGATGAAAGAAAAAATAAGAAAAAAAAATTATAATAGAATAAAATTATATTAATATCCTTACCTATATTATATATAAATTATAATTTATTATTACTTTTTCTATGTCATACAAAGAATAAGTTTGTAATTTGCTAATTTTTCATCAATTTTTTTTGCATGGTTGAGGAAAAAATTTTGACATGACCCCACGTCACTTTTTTTTCTCTTCCACCAATTTCTCTTCTTATCCAATCAAAGAAAAAAATTATTTTTTCATTCATTTTTCTTCTCTATATTTTTTTCTTCCCAAATTCTTTTGATCCAAACATAATGTAAATATTAGACTTCTATCAATTTACAGTTTTTTATATATAGATGATATTTAGATTTTTTTTTTATATAAATCTTATGTTTTTTATATCTATAAGTGTCATTTAACTTTATATTTATGGAAACTTTTTTTTTTCGTAAAAAATCTCAATGAATACTTGTTAGAGTTAATAGTCAAAATCGTCCTTGAAAGATACCTCAATTTCTATTTTGATTCTTGAAAGACAAAATTAATCGAAATCGTCCCGAAAGATACACGACTTGGTCACGTTAGTCCTTCCGTCAGTTGGATAATGACGTGGTGGGTTAATGCCACGTTAGTCATTGAAAATTCAGACATAAGTCATTTTCATCCCTAAAATTTTAAAAATTAATCAAATTATTCCTTATATAATTTTTTTTATTTTTTTTTGATAATATTAAATTTGAAATATTTTTTGATATTACTAATTTTAATAGAAATGTAATTGACAAACAAAAAATTAGTAATTGTATCTTTTCTTCTTAAAAATTTTTTCAATAAAATTATCTCTCTTCTTTAATTCTTCCCAAAATCTCTCTTATTCTTTTCTATATATATATATACTCAAAATTGAAATGTATGTATTTGTTAACCTAAACAAAGTTATATGCTCAAAATCAAAATTTATGTATGTTAACCTAAACAAAGTTATACCACTATTTTTTTTCTACTACATCTTTTTTTTTTCCATTACGGTATTACTTACATATAGGATGTAATGGTAGTGATATTAAAAGTCAAAATTCAAGAAGATCCACAAATTTTGCTTCAATTTCAAATTTTACAAAATATTAAAAATTTGTTGCTTAATTATTATTATTATTATTATTATTATTATTATTATTATTATTATTATTATTATTATTATTATTATTATTATTATTATATATGCTAAACGAATTACTTCTTAAGCGTACTACATGTAAAGATCATAACATTTTTTTGTGTGTTTCATATATTTAAGATAGATTATATAATTTTTCTTTTAATATCACTACATTACATATATAAGTAATACCGTAATGAAAAAAAAAGATGTAGTAGAAAAAAAATAGTGGTATAACTTTGTTTAGGTTAACATACATAAATTTTAATTTTGAGCATATAACTTTATTTAGGTTAATAAATACATACATTTCAATTTTGAGTATATATATATATATATATATATATATATATATATATATATATATATATATATATATATATATAGTTTCCAGCAAAATGTAATAATGTAAGAAAAAGGTTTTAGAATAAAAAAGAATAAGAGAGATTTTGAGAAGAATTAAAGGAGAGAGATAATTTTATTGAAAAAAATTTTAAGAAAAGATACAATTACTAATTTTTTGTTTGTCAATTACATTTCTATTAAAATTAGTAGTATCAAAAAATATTTCAAATTTAATATTATCAAAAAAATAAAAAAAATATATAAGGACTAATTTGATTAATTTTAAAAATTTTAGGGATGAAAATGACTTCCATCTAAACTTTCAAGGACTATTTTGATTATAAATAATTTTTTTACATGTCAAGTGATACATGTCACTAATCTGACACGTCAACCAATCATCTTGTGACACATGACATTAACCCACCACGTTATCATGCCACGTGACACTTAACGTGACACGTCATCATCCAACGGACGGAAGGACTAACGTGATCAAGTCGTGTATCTTTCGGAGACGATTTCGATTAATTTTATCTTTCGAAGACTAAAATAAAGATCAAAATATCTTTCAGAGACGATTTTGACTATTAACTCATACTTGGTATATAATACATTTTACCCTCTTGTTGATAATTAAAATTTATTTTATGAGAAGGATAGGAAGACGTATAAAATAGTAGTTTAACAAGTTTTCTTAGGAATATTTCAGGGCACAAACACGAAAACTTATTTCATTTGCTCATTAAACATCTCATAAGATTTCTTGAATTTTCCATCATAATGATGAGCCATCATATTCATCTTTGATTTCAAATTTGACCACATAGGAACAACTTGCTGGTAATCAAATCACTCTTTACATTGCTTCAAAATCTTATCTTTATCAAAATTCCAAAAAGAGATATTATTATTTTGGTATATATATATATATATATATATATATATATATATATATATATATATATATATATATATATATATATATATATATATATATATATATGGAGAGAGAGAGAGAGAGATTAATAAAAAATTGTATTACAAATATATTAAAAGTTTAATTTTAACTTTTTAACGAAATTGTTTTTATTAAATATTTTAACCAATATTTTTTTAAGACAATTCAATGCTATAATTTTAGTACTAGAATGATTGAAATCTTTACTCAAGTTATGGTTCTTGAACAAAGTCAACTTACTACTATCATAAATGCAAAGAGACAAACAACAATGATTTCTCATGTGTTTTTTTTTTTTTTTCTTAAAGAAAAAAAAAACAAAGAAGTTTTCAAACTCTTGCATCACGTGAATCTCATGTTTTTCTGCTCAGGTAAGTTTTTTTCCCTCTTATGAATGCAAAATCAAGGGAAACGACAATGAGTTCTCGTGCGTTTTTCTCCCATTTTTTTCATAGGAATTTGAGCTCCATCTCTTTCTTCAATTGGTTTTTTTTGGCATTTGGTGTATGAAATTTTAAAAATATTGATTTAGTTTTTAAAATTATATTATGTTATATGAATTTGTCAATCTATTAATGTATTAATATTTAATTGATACTCTATCGTCTAGATATTTAGTTTTTCAATGAGTCTAACAAATACAAATGACAATTATATTTAAAAGAATGGAATAATATGTATAATCACGTTCTAACGGTTAATATCACATATCATGTTATGTTAATGTTAGCGTTTAGCTACATGTTAAAGTTATTAATTAAAAAAATATCAAAAAAAATATAAAGTTTAAATTTTTAATATATTTATTATATATTTATGAAAATAAAAAATTTTAAAATTTTTATTAATAATAATTTTAATATTCTTAAGATAAATATAATATTAGCTAAATTCGTTATATTAATTGTGTGTATGCATTTTTACTTATTCATTTATAATTTTTGTGCATAGAAGTTTAAGTTGTAATTTTAGTTGGATGTATAATTGTTTTTGAAAGTTATTTATGATTATGCGTTTTGATAATTGAAAAAAATTTTGGTGAGCAACATATTTATGATAGAGAAATGATAGGTAGCCAGCAATTTTTGTGATTTGTAACCATTAAATAGTCATCAATGATGATTTTAATGGTGTGAGATTTCATCCAATGACTCACTTTTTTTTGCTGGTTATATACTGGCTAGAATTTAACAAGTTGCTGCCCCTAAACTTTTCTTTTATGATAAATATATGGATGATATATATTTTAATGAATACATGAAGTGTATAATATAAGAAGTGCTCGTTATTATAACGGTTTATCAAACTTCTAAAGTTTGGTATATAACGAAAATTTTCATCATTTTAGTAAGAAGGACCACCTAAGTAAAAATGTTTATCGAATTAGAATAAAATTAAAGTTTGTGTTCTTTCTTCCTTAAACTCCTTACAACATTATTTATATTTTAAAATGGTGTGAAAATAAAGCATAGATCTATTTAATTATTTGGGATTCGCTCACAAACTTTTAAAAAGGTAATGACATCATTATAATTACCATTCGTTCTTTAAGTTATCTAATTCAAGTAATACAAAAACTATTTAAGTATATAATTGTTTAAATACTTGAAATTTGCTATAAAACCAAAACAAAAAATACATTATTTTTAGACAAAAAATTATATTTAATCTTAATACTTAATTCACTCTCCTATATATTGAGTATTTTTGTGCTTATTGATTAACATGAGTTGCAACAAAAAATTATATTTAATCTATTTTTTCCTATGGTCTTTTTTTATCTATCTTTTATTTTCTTTTAGCTTTTCCTTTTTCTTTTATACATATTAGTTTATTTAGTAACTAATTTCTAATGTTAAAAAAAATGTTTTTGATTTTGAAATAATGTCTGTGGTTTTTTCTCTCTCTCTTTTTTTTTTTTTTAGCTTTCCCTTTTTCTCTTGACAATTGTTGGGAGCCAAATCATCCTAAGTAGATTTTGTAGTTGAGCTTTTTACTAACATCTAATGAATAATCTATATATGAAGGATATATTAATTATGGTTCTCAAAAGTCATGAGTAATAGTTTGATCATTTCACTCTTCTCATTTAGTCAATTTTGATGGGCGCAAAACACTAAATTAAAAAGCCAATTTAGTGATCTTCACTATATATATGAATGATTTAGTGAAAAAATTATATTAATTATTTGGTAGGATGAATCAAATATTTTCTTTTCATGAATTTTCCTTCTTACTTCATTTTTTTATTTATACAAAAAATAATTACCTTGCATTATATTCGTGATGTATTGTTGAATTTATACTAAATAGCATTACTCAATTTAATTAAATAGTTTTCGGTTCTTTTATGTGATAAATTTGGTAGAATTTATTTAGATAAAATGGGTACAAGGAATCCAATGATAATCATAAAAACTCCATCTAATAATAATTCCCTATTATATTTTATTTAACTCTTTATTGTGCTAAAGTAATAATAATAATGTTTCAGTCCTTGAGTGTGCAAAAAGATATATAGAAGAGAAAAAGGGAAAAAGAGAAAAAGAAGAAAGAAACTATAGATTCTTGTCATCTTGTGATGATTTATTAGAAATCGGATTTGATTTATTTTCTAACTTCAATAAGGAATCTATCATAATTATATGTGTAAAATGTTGTAGTCCATTCATCGACCACTAATAATAATTAGTGTTCTAGATGATAACTACAACTGTTAATGTGGTCTGAAATTGAATTGTCACTTTCATCAAAGGGTACATTTGTGTTTTTTTGGGTAGAATCATGAAGTGACTATTGACTTCATTTTTGTTGACCATATCCAACATCATGTAATCTTAGAAATGATACTGCTCCAAGAAAAAAAGTCAAGCATTATGTGTTTTAAAAAATTTGAGGGAAATAAGAAAAAAAAAAAAGTGTTTTCCTACCACCATGAAAGCTTCATATTACTTTTATAATAACCACACTTATTTTTGTGAGGATAAAGTGCATTTGGAAGATAAGGTTCAAGGTTGGTTTAGTGGCAATTGTGTCATTTAGTATATACAGTTTTCACCATCCTATTGTATGTAACGAAATTTTATATTGTGTTAAATTTTGCTTTCTCTGGCGACTTCATATATAGTACCTGAAACCAAAATAACAAGCACACATAAAAGATATGGGTAATAAATAATAATAGAAAATTATATAAATAGATTGTATCGTAAAAAAAAAATTGTGTACAACGTTTTTATTGTAAATCCCAAGGTGTTAAAAAAGCGAATCGATTATCGAACTATTTTAATTATTGATTTATTAGTTTGTTAGTTCAATCAATTTAATTGTGGTTGAACTGGAATAACTATTTTATAATTAAATAAAAATAAAATATAAATAAATACACTAAAATATAATTATAATCTAATATAAACTTTAAAATATTATCTAAATTAATGATATTACATCAACTACAATATTATAATCTCATTTAAATATAAAATCAAAAGTCAAATAATAAAAAAATAATTAACTAAGATCAACTGCATGAACTAAAAACAATCATCTATCAAAGGCCCAGTCCAACAAGAACGGGAGGTTCATTGGGCAGATCCACGACCCATTCGCACGACAAAATGTCCATTGCATGACACGATCCTTTTAGTAGAGATCTGGACAGCTGGTGGAAGCTTCCAGGAAGCTAGGCCCAAGCAGGAGGGCCTACCGACAAATAGGAATAAAGGAGAGGGACCTACCCCTTTCCAGAGGTACGTCACCATAACATAATTTAGCCGCCTTATCGTACGAACACTGACTTTGGCATCGGAGTGTCCTTGCATATGGCCCCACCCGCTAATCAACCGACTACGCGTTGGCTCAGAATCTACCCTCGGAGCTTACATTCAGGTCCCGATCCTCATCCTTAATACCCTTTCATCAACTGACCCAACGGACTCACGAATAATGGCACCGTCTGTGGGGACCTGACGCGAGCTGAGGATGGAGGATTTCCTCCGCCCAAAGGATGAGCCAGCAGAACGTGAGAACCACAAGCACCAAGGGGGTCGTCTAATGAGTAGGCTGAGCATAGGAACCTCTCGGAGGTGTCAACCAACCCCCTCTGGTCAGGACTACTCCCACGATCAATCTTCGGAAAGGCATCCATTCGGGGGTACAGGCAGCGACAACTCTCGGATCATGCAAGAACTCAGCCACAGGGTCCAAAACCTTGAGAGGGAGTTGGAAGCGAGAGACTCTACAACCCTGAGAATATCCAAAACACCCGCTCATGCAGAGAACCCCGCCCGAGCCATTCTCACACTCGGTCCTTGTTGAAGAGATCGGTGGAATGGCGGTGCGACGAGGAGAAGGATGATTGGCACGACCAGACTGACGGTCGCACCCAGTTTCTTCACTCCCGAGACAAGTCGAAAAGCCGGGAACACAAGGAAGAGCAGAAACGGAAATGCCGAGATCCTATGGTGATCGGCCCCACCCCCCTTCCACTCCTCTATCCTCAAAGTCCGATTACTTAAGAACTTCAATAAGCCGACGGACATGAGGTATGATGGTACCAAAGACCCACAAGAGCATATCACAACATTCAAGGCTAGAATAAACCTGGAGGGTGTGGGAGATGCGGTCAGGTGCCGGGCATTTCTCGTGACTCTTGCGGGACCGACAATCCGTTGGTTCAATTCCCTCCCACAAGGTTCTATAACTACCTTCTCTGATATTTCTCTAAAGTTTCTAGCCCAATTCACCACTCCTATTAAGGCAAAGTACTCGGTCAACCTCTTAGGGATAACACAATGGGTTGGAGAGCTCATGAGAAAGTACCTGGACCGTTTCAACAATGAGTGCTTAGAGATTGACAGTCTCATGGACTCCGTGGCCATCTTGTGCCTCACTAACGGCTTAGTGAACGAGGATTTCCGAAAACATTTAACCACCAAGCATGTATGGAAGATGCAAGAGATACAATGCGTGGCAAGAGAGTACATAAACGACGAGGAGGTTAGCCATGTGGTAGCTGTGATAAGTGAATTTCTTATACGTTTTTTCATAGCATTTTCATATTATTTTTAGTTAGATTTATTAATTTTAGTAAGTTTTAGTGTATTTTAGTGAAAAATTTACCTTTTGGATGCTACTTTGAGTTTTTGTATTTTTCCTATGATTTTAGGTGATTTTTGAGTAATTTTGGCAAGATCTTGATCAAAGACGAAGAAAGGATAGTAGATGCTATCAGATCCTGACCTCCGTGCATTCCAACGAGCATATCTTGAGCTACAGAGGTCCAAATGACATGTTCTCAATGGATTTGGAAAGCTAACTTTTAGAGATTTCCAGAAATATGTATAGTCTATACTTATCTTCTAGATCACTGCCCATAACTGGCATTGAACGTCCACATCTAGAGTTCAACGCCCCAAAGGGAACAAGCCCAGCATTGAACGCCCAAAGCTGGCGTTCAACGCCACCAAGGGACCAAGGGAGCAGCATGTTCACCCCCTAGCTGGCGTTCAACGCCCATTCTCCAAGTTGAACGCCAGGCTTAGACAAATCACTCAACCAAAGTGGGCCCAAAGTGGATTTTAGCACTCCTTAAGCTTATGCAGTCTTATCTTTGTATTTTTTAATTTAAATTTAACATTTCTTAAGGTTAGTATTTACTATTTAAAGAGGAGATCACTTAGGATTAAGGGAGTTCTGACGGCATTAGACAGATCTTCTCCATTTTTTCTGTAAATTTTGAGCAACTAAACCTCCTAGGTTAAGATTAGGAGCTCTACTTATTCCTATGGATTAATATGATTACTTCTCTATTTTAATATATGTTTGATTCTATTCTAGGATGCATTGTCGTTCTTCATCTAATGAATCTGGGGTGGAACGAGAGTATGACCCCTTATTCTACACGAGTTCTCTACGAGTCCTGACCCGGATAGTATTGAGCTATAAGCGTGAGAATGCATCACCTAGACCAATAATTTATCTGGGCTAATTGGGATAAGTGACATATAATCTCATTAGTCATTGGTAATGAGGTTTCTGTGGCGCTAAGGCTAGAAGATTGAGCTTCATCCTCCAATCCGAAAGATCTTACCTTGTCTGTGAAATTTTGAGTAGGATCAAGTGAGAATGAATTGCGTGAGCATCACCCTCGTTCATATTGAATGACCACGATCCATGGCGTTTGATATGGATTAGAAGAGATTAATTGACCATGATCCATGGCGTTAATCACTTATAGCTTTACCATAGAATGAATCATTCATTGTTAAAGTAGTCGGTAAGAAGTATTAATCCGGAAAGATGAAGCATCTTCAAAGCCTTAGCTGATTTCTCATTACTGTTTCTATACCAGTTCTTTATTGCTTTCTTTATTGTTTTGTTTTATGCGCCTACAACAACTGTAACACCCTACCATACAGAGACTTATGCTTAAGTCATAATTCAGAGATGGCAAGGTATTACGACCTCTAAAACAAAAATTTAGTACGTATAGTAGTATGAATGATTGATTATAACTAGGAGCCTTGTAGAAAAAAAGGATAAACAAAAACCGCAACTCGAAAGCGCAACACTCCGATCACTAACACAACGAGCAAAGGATAAGCTAACACAAGATCATATATATAAAGAGTATCAAAAACAGGAATATCAAGACTCAAAATTCGGCTGCGAAGGTAACCGGTTCGAGCATAGCAATATATACATATAATAAAATAAGGAAAACCCCAAGGAAAACCCAAAGGGACATAAATACCGAAAACCTAATCTCCAAAATCCCCTCTAGAAGGAGTCATCACAGTTTGTATTATTTAATGGAGATAAAAGTATCTAAACAAGATATATAAATCAAGATAGAGTCCCGAGAACAAGAATCTTCGCTAATCCAGAAGTCCCCAGCATGCCTCAACGAGAAGCCTCGCGTCCTGCATCTGAAAACCACAAAATCCGCATGGGTGAGAACCAGAGGTCCCCAGTACGGTAACAGCTTCCACATATATAATACATAATAATAGAGGAAAGCCGAAGGCAATCCTAGAACTTCCTCCAGAAAATATCAAAGCTTATAAACAAGCTAAACCGTAAGTGGCAACTAACTAAAGATCCTTCAGTCTAACTAATACTTCCCTTTCTACTTCCTTCAGACCTCCCAACAACCAGCAGGAGTATAATATAGCAAACACAGTTATATCAGACAAGAGATTTACAAATAGGAACAAATAAGGCATTTAGGCAATTAGCAAGTAATATGCAGTCAAATAGGCAATCTCAAACAATTCATGTAGTATGCTTATGATGCATGCCTGTCCCTAGTGGCTGATGATATCATCTGTCGGTTATAGAGCCAACCCGACAAGTCCTGGTAGCTAGCCATTGGACTGTCCCTCTGTCGTGCATCCCCAACTCGAGTTATACTCATCATAAACTTGATCATAATCATGATCCATATCCATCACCCTCACTGGTGAATATTTATCCATCACCATCACTGGTGAATATTTATGGGGGCGAGCTCATCCGGGCCTTTCACAGTGCCCGGCCACACTTACGACATAGGGTCAAAAGAGTTTCGAGTCTCAACCTGGAGCACATGGTGGCTAGCCATTGCTACTACCCAGGGAAACCCTCATCTCCAATGGTGGAAGTGCAAACCTTCACAATTCAATCAACATCATATATGCATTTATACTTGGCCATAAACATGGCTCCGCCGTAACACGGCAATAATCTAGCCATCCGGCTCACGGCTAAATCCATAACCAGCCAATTCATTAACAATTACGGCCCTTCGGCCCATGGCACAACAAGCACTTCCACCGCCATTCTCCGCATCTCACATAATCATCTTTGATCCTCAATGATCATTCATTTTTCCCTTGCTTCACTCGCAAGTTACCACATTCACTAGCCCTTTTTCTCATGCTAGGCATATCATAATGATTTAAGACATAAGTGGTGAGATCGGAGGCTTAGAAGTATGAAATTTGGCTTTTAAAACTCAAAAATTAACTTTGGGATGAAAACAGGTCCACGCGTACGCACCAAGTGCGTCTATGCGCGAGGGGTCATTCTGCTAAAAATTTTCTAAGTTAAAAGCTGCAGAATTTACAGATTCAAACCCCAATCTTCCGACGGACATAACTTCCTCATTTTAAATCGTTTTTCACTCGTTCTTCAAACGGCATGGACATCTCGGATCCAATTTCATTTCTAAACAGATTTGGCACAAATCAGAGATCCGTAGTCCAAGTTATGTCCCGTCAAAGTATGCCCAAAAACCATGTTTTCATACAAAACCACAAGGTGCCATTTTCAAAACAAGCCACTTTCAACTCTTTTCAAAATCAATCAAACATGCCAATTTCAATCCTTCTCTTTGAAATCATTCAAAATGTACCAAAATCAACAACAAGCCATCCTCAACTCACACATTGACACTTTACCAAGGTTTCCAAAACCACATCCAACCATTTTAACACTTCTCAATCAAATGGTTAAAGGACAAACACAATATCATGTCATACATCCTTCCTCATCCCAATTTCCAATAATACCATTTCCAATTAACCATCATTATACATAATCAACATCATACTCACCATCAACATGGTACCACCCATCAATTCAACCTCAATCATCCATCAAGCATATATCACAACATGCATTTCTCATATTTCACACAATCAAGGCATCAATATTCATAATCACATATATGAACACATCATATATTTCAACCATTCAACAACACCAACAATTCAATGCCTATCTTAGGGCCTCTAGCCTAAGTATTTCCTACCACATTACATATTAGATACGGGAAACTAAAACCATACCTTAGCCGATTCCCCAAGCTCAACCGGAGCACTTCCAAACCACTTGTCCACAAGCTCTCAAGGTATCAACACCTCCAAGAACAGATTTTATCACACAAAACCCTCTTCCAAGCTTTCCAAAATCACCAATCAAGCTCCAATATTCACATATACACAACCTAAGCCACAATCATCATACCCATACACAACATCTCAATACCCAAACATCATAGAACAACAAATTATACTAGGGTTGAGAATCTTACCACACCCAAGGTCCAAGGAGACAAGATTAACCTTCTCCTTCAAGAGAGTTGGGTCCTATAACATCAAAGAACCCAAAATCTCAACATTTTTGCTCATGAAACTCGAAATCAAGGGCTGGAATTTCGAACAGTAAAACGTGGCTTACCTCAAGATTGATTGTATGGGTTTTGTAGAGCTCTCCGCGGTGAACGCGTGGCCGCAAACGGAGCGGCAATCGGAGCTCTAAATCAAAAGTTATGGTGGTTTGAAGATCAAGTGAGAGAAGGAAGTTGAGAGAGTGTTCTTCTCCCTTCCATCTCAATTTTCAGCGTGTTTTGGTGTTGTGTGAGGAGAGAGAGTGCTGAAAACTAGGGTTTTGGTTTAGTTATGTTGGGCCAAGGGCCCACTTTGGGTCCGGTTGGTCCGGTTTGGCCCGTTCGGTCCAATCTTGGTCCGATTTCTATAAAATTGGTACCGAAATTCTCGTCTCAATTTCCTCTATCACATTTAGCCATAAAAATAACATTTTTGGCTTTCTAGAATAAATTCTCATTTATGGGTTAATTAGCCATTAATTAACCGGGTCTTACATTCTACCCACCTAATTGGGAATTTTGCCCACAAAATTCAAATTCAATTACCTGAGAATAAGTGCGGATAATCCGTTCGTATCTCCGACTCAAGTTACCAAGTGTGTTCTTCAACACCGCCTCGACTCCAAGCCACTTTGACTAATGAAACCTCTTTTCCACGCAATCGTTTGATACTAGTATCGTCAATTCTAACTGGAGCCACTGGAAGCGTCAAATCTTCTCTTAACTGAACTGATTCAGTTTCTAACACATGGCTAGCATCAGGAGTGTACTTCCGAAGCTGTGACACGTGAAACACATCGTGCAGGTTCGAAAGATGAGGTGGTAGAGCCACCCGATACGCCACCGGCCCAATCCTCTCCAGGATCTGAAATGGACCAATGTATCGAGGATTCAACTTCTTTGCTTTAATCGCTCTACCTACTCCTGTGGTCGGAGTAACCTTCAGGAAAACATGATCTCCTTCCTCAAATTCCAAGGGCTTCCGCCTCTGATCGGCATAACTCTTTTGGCGACTTTGCGCCGTAAGCATCCTGTCTCGGATTTTCTTGACTTGTTCAGTGGTTTCAGCTATCATTTCTGGCCCCAACAAGCCTTTCTCTCCAGCTTCATACCAACATAGTGGAGATTGACATTTCCTCCCATACAATGCCTCATACGGAGCCATTCCGATGCTCGCATGGTAACTATTATTGTATGCAAACTCCACTAACGGCATATACCGATCCCAACTCGTCGGTTGGTCCAAAACACAAGCTCTCAACATATCCTCTAGTGTTTGGATCGTCCTCTCAGATTGACCATCTGTTTGAGGATGGTAAGCTGTACTCAAGCTTAATCGGGTTCCAAAAGCTTTCTGAAATGCACCCCAGAACCTCGAAGTGAAACGAGGATCTCTATCAGAGATTATAGTAGCAGGTACACCATGGAGTCTCACAATCTCCTTTATGTATAACCGAGCTAGCTCCTCAAGGGTGTAAGTCATCCGAATGGACAAAAAGTGAGCTGACTTTGTCAGTCAGTCCACAATCACCCAGATAGCATCAAAACCAGTCCTAGTCCTTGGCAATCCCGACACAAAGTCCATTGCAATACTTTCCCACTTCCATTGCGGAACCTCTAAAGGTTGCAACATCCCGGAAGGTCTTTGATGTTCAATCTTTACCTTTTGACAAGTTAAGCACTTTGAAACATATTCCGCCACATCATTCTTCATACCCGGCCACCAAAACATCACCTTTAAATCATGGTACATCTTAGTACTTCCCGGGTGAATGGAGAATCCACTTTTGTGTGCCTCCCTTAAGATATCTTGTCTCAAAGTACCAACATCCGGCACAATGATCCTACCCTTGAATCTCCATAACCCATCTTTTTCTTCCGAAACTCTCCACTGTTTTCCTTGCTCGATAGCCGGTAACACCTTCCATAATGCTTCATCATTTTCATGAGCCTTTAGGAGTTCGGACTTAAAGTCACTTGAGATTTCTAATCGGCTCAAACACAAGTTTCCAGATACTTCTCGAGCACCAATTTTTAGACTCTCGAATCCCTTGAGCAACTTCTCCTCTTGAAGCATCATCCAAGACGCATATAACGACTTCCGACTTAACGCATCCGCCACTATATTCGCTTTTCCCGGATGGTAATTCAACTCAAAGTCGTAGTCCTTCAATAATTCCATCCACCTCCTTTGCCTCATATTAAGCTCTTTCTGATCAAAGAGGTATTTCAAACTCTTGTGATCGGAAAAGACTTGGAACTTAACCCCATAGAGATAATGCCTCCACACCTTCAAGGCAAATACGACCGCAGCGAGTTCCAGATCGTGCGTAGGGTAACTAACTTCATGAGGTCTCAACTGTCGTGAGGCATACGCCACCACATTATGATGCTGCATCAGCACGCACCCTAGACCCTTCAACGATGCATCACAGTACACCTCAAAAGACTCGTTCGGCTCAGGTAACACTAACACAGGTGCAGTGGTCAACTTTCTCTTCAATGCCTGAAAGCTCTCCTCGCACTCAGGAGTCCAAACAAACATAGTGTCTTTGCGAGTTAACTTTGTCAACGGCAAAGCTAATTGCGAAAAGCCTTTGATGAACCTTCGGTAATAGCCAGCTAAACCCAGAAAACTCCTTATCTCAGTTACTGTGGTTGGTTGCTTCCATTCCATCACAGCCTCCACCTTAGTTGGATCTACGGCTATTCCCCTCTTACTCACCACGTGACCCAAAAACTTTACCTCATCCTTCCAAAACTCACACTTAGACAATTTCGCATAGAGTTTCTTCTCCTTTAAAATTTGCAACACGGTCCGCAAGTGTTCCGCATGCTCTTCTTCGGTCTTGGAGTAAATTAGTATGTCGTCAATGAAGACAACAACGAATTTATCCAGAAACGGACGGAACACTCTATTCATGTAATCCATAAACACTGCAGGAGCGTTCGTCAACCCAAAAGACATTACAGTATACTCGTAATGACCATAACGAGTCCTGAAAGCAGTCTTAGGGATATCCTCACCCCTCACCCTTATCTGGTGATAACCGGATCGCAAATCGATCTTGGAGAAAACCCCAGCTCCTTGTAATTGATCCATGAGATCATCAATCCTCGGCAATGGGTATTTATTCTTTATGGTGACCTTGTTCAGCTGCCTGTAATCCACACAGAGCCGCATACTTCCATCTTTCTTCTTTACCAGTAATACTGGAGCACCCCACGGGGAAACACTTGGTCGGATAAAGTTCTTACCCAACAATTCCTCTAACTGAGACTTTAGCTCGGCCATCTCTAACGGTGACATCCTATAAGGAGCACTTGAGATTGGTCCCGCCCCAGGCACCAACTCAATAGCAAACTCGACCTCTCGGTTAGGTGGAAATTCCTCAATATCATCGGGAAACACTTCCGGAAACTCACACACTACCGGAATCTGATCCAACTTTTGATCATCACCCGAAACACCAGCGGTTAACAACAGGATACCCTGACATTTGATTCCAGAACAGTTCACCATCATCGAATTCAAGTAATAATTATTCACCACGACCGGCCCTTCTGTATCTTCCGGCATAAAGTACACCGACTTTGTAGAACAATCAAGCAGGACATGGTTCTCAGATAACCAGTCCAATCCCAAGATAAGATCAAGACCGATCATCGGTAAGCAGATTAAATTATGGACAAAATCATGCTGCTTGAACCTGAACGAAACTTTCGGGCATCCTAGCCTAGTTACCATGGCTTCATGGGTAGCATTATGTACCTTTAGGTCATAACCTAAGGTTACGATCTTCAATCCTAACTCATGGGCTTTCTCAAATGCAATAAATGAATGCGATGCTCCCGAATCAAATAAAGCATTTAAAGTTTGACCAGCCATTTCACAGTTACCTCGAATGAGTGTCTCAGATCCTTCTGCACCCACAGCTGAGGTGGTGAACACCCGACCAGTCTGTTGTGCTTTTCCAGCACCTTGCTTTTGCTTCTCTGGACAACTTGCGGCTTTATGCCCCGCCTTTCCACAATTGTAGCACAAACCCCATCCGGCCTTGCATGGTACTCCCGGATGGTGACTCCCACACCTAGTACAAGCTTGATCATTCTGAGGCTGCTTCCCAAACCTTTTCCCTTGGGAGTAGTTGTTGTTGGGCCTCCTAAAAGAACCTCCCCTCTTGAAAGACAGACCTCTAGGTGCAAAGCTCTTCCCTCGGTTCTGTGGAAATGATCCTTTGTGACTTCCTTTCTCAGCGGCTGTCCTCTTCACACACTCTTCAGCAACCCTACACTTGTTCACCAATTCGGAGAAAGTCCTAATCTCCATTGGCCCCACCGAACCGAAAATATCACTCCGGAGTCCTCCCTCGTACTTAACACACTTCCATTCCTCATATTCCACCGGAGTCCCTTGACACATACGAGAGAATCTGAACAGCTCCTCAAACTTGTCAGTATACTCAGATACGGACATAGTACCCTGCTTCAGCTGCAACAATTCAAGCTCCTTGGCCGTCCTAGCAGAAGTCGGAAAGTACTTCTTATAGAACTCCTCTTGGAAGACATCCCAGGTGATATAATCATCACCCTGCTGCAGAAGACGACGGATACCTTGCCACCAATGCGACGCTTCACCTGTGAGCATATAGGTAGCGAACTCGACATGCTGTCCTTCAGGTACCACTTGTGCTTGCAGTGCTCGCTCTATAGCCTGAAACCATGTATCGGCCTCAGTCGGGCTAGTAGTTCCCTTGAACTTAGGTGGATTAACCTTCAAAAAGTTCGCCAGTGTCATCGGGCCCTGAACTCCACCTCCGTCATTACCATGGTTGTTCATCTGTTGACCAAGAGCCTCAGCAGTGGCTTGCATAGCAGCAGCCATATTCTCCAACGCAGTCATAAAGTTCAACGGGTCATTAGGGTTAGTCTCCGGCGCACGAGCATTAGTACGACCTCTCCCACGGCCTCTACCGCGTCCACGAGGCGCCATCTGGTTCCTATACACACCAAACAATCGATATTAAGTTGATCAGTCTCAATATCGGAAGTTTAGTACTTTAAAGTCCCAAATGCATGCTCATGAACGTTTATGCCAACTATATCAAGTAGATATACTAACAGCACATAACACACATACAGAGAATGCACAGAAGCATAGTCAGTCCATTCCTCAGGCTCTACAGGAACGAACTGCTCTGATACCATAATGTAACACCCTACCATACAGAGACTTATGCTTAAGTCATAATTCAGAGATGGCAAGGTATTACGACCTCTAAAACAAAAATTTAGTACGTATAGTAGTATGAATGATTGATTATAACTAGGAGCCTTGTAGAAAAAAAGGATAAACAAAAACCGCAACTCGAAAGCGCAACACTCCGATCACTAACACAACGAGCAAAGGATAAGCTAACACAAGATCATATATATAAAGAGTATCAAAAACAGGAATATCAAGACTCAAAATTCGGCTGCGAAGGTAACCGGTTCGAGCATAGCAATATATACATATAATAAAATAAGGAAAACCCCAAGGAAAACCCAAAGGGACATAAATACCGAAAACCTAATCTCCAAAATCCCCTCTAGAAGGAGTCATCACAGTTTGTATTATTTAATGGAGATAAAAGTATCTAAACAAGATATATAAATCAAGATAGAGTCCCGAGAACAAGAATCTTCGCTAATCCAGAAGTCCCCAGCATGCCTCAACGAGAAGCCTCGCGTCCTGCATCTGAAAACCACAAAATCCGCATGGGTGAGAACCAGAGGTCCCCAGTACGGTAACAGCTTCCACATATATAATACATAATAATAGAGGAAAGCCGAAGGCAATCCTAGAACTTCCTCCAGAAAATATCAAAGCTTATAAACAAGCTAAACCGTAAGTGGCAACTAACTAAAGATCCTTCAGTCTAACTAATACTTCCCTTTCTACTTCCTTCAGACCTCCCAACAACCAGCAGGAGTATAATATAGCAAACACAGTTATATCAGACAAGAGATTTACAAATAGGAACAAATAAGGCATTTAGGCAATTAGCAAGTAATATGCAGTCAAATAGGCAATCTCAAACAATTCATGTAGTATGCTTATGATGCATGCCTGTCCCTAGTGGCTGATGATATCATCTGTCAGTTATAGAGCCAACCCGACAAGTCCTGGTAGCTAGCCATTGGACTGTCCCTCTGTCGTGCATCCCCAACTCGAGTTATACTCATCATAAACTTGATCATAATCATGATCCATATCCATCACCCTCACTGGTGAATATTTATCCATCACCATCACTGGTGAATATTTATGGGGGCGAGCTCATCCGGGCCTTTCACAGTGCCCGGCCACACTTACGACATAGGGTCAAAAGAGTTTCGAGTCTCAACCTGGAGCACATGGTGGCTAGCCATTGCTACTACCCAGGGAAACCCTCATCTCCAATGGTGGAAGTGCAAACCTTCACAATTCAATCAACATCATATATGCATTTATACTTGGCCATAAACATGGCTCCGCCGTAACACGGCAATAATCTAGCCATCCGGCTCACGGCTAAATCCATAACCAGCCAATTCATTAACAATTACGGCCCTTCGGCCCATGGCACAACAAGCACTTCCACCGCCATTCTCCGCATCTCACATAATCATCTTTGATCCTCAATGATCATTCATTTTTCCCTTGCTTCACTCGCAAGTTACCACATTCACTAGCCCTTTTTCTCATGCTAGGCATATCATAATGATTTAAGACATAAGTGGTGAGATCGGAGGCTTAGAAGTATGAAATTTGGCTTTTAAAACTCAAAAATCAACTTTGGGATGAAAACAGGTCCACGCGTACGCACCAAGTGCGTCTATGCGCGAGGGGTCATTCTGCTAAAAATTTTCTAAGTTAAAAGCTGCAGAATTTACAGATTCAAACCCCAATCTTCCGACGGACATAACTTCCTCATTTTAAATCGTTTTTCACTCGTTCTTCGAACGGCATGGACATCTCGGATCCAATTTCATTTCTAAACAGATTTGGCACAAATCAGAGATCCGTAGTCCAAGTTATGTCCCGTCAAAGTATGCCCAAAAACCATGTTTTCATACAAAACCACAAGGTGCCATTTTCAAAACAAGCCACTTTCAACTCTTTTCAAAATCAATCAAACATGCCAATTTCAATCCTTCTCTTTGAAATCATTCAAAATGTACCAAAATCAACAACAAGCCATCCTCAACTCACACATTGACACTTTACCAAGGTTTCCAAAACCACATCCAACCATTTTAACACTTCTCAATCAAATGGCTAAAGGACAAACACAATATCATGTCATACATCCTTCCTCATCCCAATTTCCAATAATACCATTTCCAATTAACCATCATTATACATAATCAACATCATACTCACCATCAACATGGTACCACCCATCAATTCAACCTCAATCATCCATCAAGCATATATCACAACATGCATTTCTCATATTTCACACAATCAAGGCATCAATATTCATAATCACATATATGAACACATCATATATTTCAACCATTCAACAACACCAACAATTCAATGCCTATCTTAGGGCCTCTAGCCTAAGTATTTCCTACCACATTACATATTAGATACGGGAAACTAAAACCATACCTTAGCCGATTCCCCAAGCTCAACCGGAGCACTTCCAAACCACTTGTCCACAAGCTCTCAAGGTATCAACACCTCCAAGAACAGATTTTATCACACAAAACCCTCTTCCAAGCTTTCCAAAATCACCAATCAAGCTCCAATATTCACATATACACAACCTAAGCCACAATCATCATACCCATACACAACATCTCAATACCCAAACATCATAGAACAACAAATTATACTAGGGTTGAGAATCTTACCACACCCAAGGTCCAAGGAGACAAGATTAACCTTCTCCTTCAAGAGAGTTGGGTCCTATAACATCAAAGAACCCAAAATCTCAACATTTTTGCTCATGAAACTCGAAATCAAGGGCTGGAATTTCGAACAGTAAAACATGGCTTACCTCAAGATTGATTGTATGGGTTTTGTAGAGCTCTCCGCGGTGAACGCGTGGCCGCAAACGGAGCGGCAATCGGAGCTCTAAATCAAAAGTTATGGTGGTTTGAAGATCAAGTGAGAGAAGGAAGTTGAGAGAGTGTTCTTCCCCCTTCCATCTCAATTTTCAGCGTGTTTTGGTGTTGTGTGAGGAGAGAGAGTGCTGAAAACTAGGGTTTTGGTTTAGTTATGTTGGGCCAAGGGCCCACTTTGGGTCCGGTTGGTCCGGTTTGGCCCGTTCGGTCCAATCTTGGTCCGATTTCTATAAAATTGGTACCGAAATTCTCGTCTCAATTTCCTCTATCACATTTAGCCATAAAAATAACATTTTTGGCTTTCTAGAATAAATTCTCATTTATGGGTTAATTAGCCATTAATTAACCGGATCTTAATGCAGGAAACCCGAGCCTCCAACCAGAATATGGAAGCATAATTGAACCAGGTTAAACAGCAAATATCTAAACAGATAAGAGAAGAGTGTCAAACTATCCAATTAAGGAGTGGAAGGACCCTGAGCAACCAACCCCAGAACAGTAGAAAGCAGGAAGAAGAGGAACTAGCAAAAGATGAACAAGCAGCAACTCAAGGCACCAACAGGGGCGCTGAACGCCAGAAAGGGACTAGCAGTGGCATCCAACGCCCAGAAGGGGGCAAGACCGGCGTTCAATGCCAAGAAAGAACCAACAGTGGCGTTCAATGCCCAAATAGGGGAGACCATACACATGCCAGTTCAGGAAATGTGTCACCAAGGTAGGATGACAACCCTTCCTCAGCCACTATGAATCATCATTCTGCACCACTCAGGGCACCTGAATACAAAGCCAGGCTGCCATATCCTCAAAAACTCTACAAGATAGAGAAGGATGAGCAATTCGCCAAATTTCGGGATATCCTAAAAACGCTCGAGATCAAAATCCCATTTGCTGAAGCCCTTGAGCAGATACCCTCCTATGCCAAGTTCGTGAAGGACATAATGAGCCACAAAAAGAATTGGAGGGAGGCAGGGACAGTTTTTATCACTGAGAAATGTAGTGCAGTTATCCAGAGAAACTTGCCAGATAAACTAAAGGATCTTGGGAGTTTTGTGATACCCTGCACTGGTGCGCAAAATTGAACTCCGCACAACTGAACCGGCAAGTGTACTGGGTCGTCCAAGTAATACCTCAGGTGAGTGAGGGTCGAATCCCACGGAGATTGTCGGATTGAGCAAGCAATGGCTATCTTGTAAATCTTAGTTAGGCGATTAGAAAGGATGATTGTTTGTTTGAAAGCATAAACGAAATAGTAAAGAACGAAATACCATATTGATGTGGAAACAATGATAAAAATTAAGTTAAGGCTTTGGAGATGCTATTTCCTTCTGGATTAACTTTTCTTACTGTCTACTTCAATAACGAATTATTCATTCTATAGCAGCCATAAGTGACTAACTCATGTCCTCTCATCAAGTTAATCTCTTCTAACCACAGCAGTCCACCATATCTGAGCAACTCATGTCCTCTCATCACTCATGGCTTCTCACTATAGCTGAAGATGAAGCTCTAAGGAATCCACTCCTCTTTGCGATCCTACTCAAAACGCCATAGACAAGGTCAGATCTTTTGGATCAGAAAGTGCTGCTTCTCTTACTCTAGCCTTAGCACCACAAAGACCTCAGTAACCCACGGTCAACGGGATTTCATGTCACATATCCAAAGTTGTCCAGGTATGCTCTTGGAATCCGCAATACATTCTCTAGCTTTAGTTCAATGCTATCCGGGTTTGGACTCGCACAGAACCCGTGTAAAACTAGGATGAATGTCACAGTTCACCCTCAATTCATTAAGATTGAAGAACGAGAACGCATAAGAGAATAGAATTAGATATATTAAAATAGAAACAGTAATATTATTAATCTATGAGAATCAGTAGAGCTCCTAACCCTAACTTAGGAGGTTTAGTTGCTCATAGCTTACAGAAAATAGTAATGTATTCAAAAATAGTATGGAAGAAGATCCTAACATGGGTGATATTCTCTTTTAAATACTAATCTAATAATTATAGATTACAGAATTAAGACAGACTAGACTTAGAGGTGCAAAAATCCACTTCTTGGGCCCACTTGGTGAGTGTTTGGGCTGAGTTTGGGGTGACTCCACGTGCTGGGACTCTTCTTGGAGTGTTGAACGCCAGACTTGCTCTCTTTTGGGCATCTAAACGCCAGCTTGCTCCCTTTGGGGCGTTGAAACACTGGGCAGGGGGTCAAATGGGCGTTTAACGCCCGTTTTGGGTCATCATTTCCAAAGATAAGTATGGACTATTATACATTTCTAGAAAGTCCTGAATGTTAGCTTTCCAACGCCATTTATAGCGCATCATTTGGACCTCTTTAACTCCAGATATCCTCGTTCGAATTCACAGAGGTCAGAATCTAACAGCATCTATAGTCCTTTCTCTGTCTCTGAATCAGGCTTTTTCAAAACTTGCCAGAATCACCCAAAAATCACCTGAAAACATAGGAAAAACAAAAAAACTCAAAGTAGCATCCAAAAAGTGATTTGTGCACAAAAACCTACTGAAACTTAACAAAACTTAACAAAACATAACTAAAACTCTATGAAAATAATGCCAAAAAGTGTATAAAATGTCCGCTCATCATGCACCCTTGGAGAAACTTGCATAAGGAATGCCCTATGTGATCTTGGAGCAAACATCAACCTCATGCCATCATCATTAATGAAGAGGCTCAGAATCCAAGAACCCGAGCCTACCCGCATCTGTCTCCAACTTGTTGATGGGTCCGTCAAAATCCCAGAAGGGGTAGTCGAGGATATGATTGTCAAGGTTGGACCCTTTACACTTCTCATAGATTTTGTGATCCTAAATATGGAAGAGAATAGGAATGTCTCTATTATTCTAGGTAGACCTTTTCTGACCACCAGGGGGCCATCATTGACGTTCGAAAGGAGGAAGTAACACTAAGAGTCAATAAGGATGAGTTCACATTCAATGCTGTCAAGGCCATCCAACATCCTCACCCCCCCTAAGAGGAATGCATAAAGATTGATGTCATAGAACCCCTGGTTGAAGAGGTACGTGAGATGGAAAGGCTTGAGGAAGAGCTGGACAAAATTCTTGAAGATGCCATGCCTAACGTGCATGCACCAGAAGAATAGAAGGAGACGCTGACCATCCCTAAGGTAGAAGATGGGGCCCCTCAACTGGAACTCAAGCCTCTGCCACCATCCTTGAAATACGTATTCTTAGGAGAGGGTGACACATATCCAGTTATCATAAGCTCTGCCCTAGAGCAGCAGGAAGAAGAGGCGCTGGTTCAAGTGCTCAAGGACCACAAGACAGCAATCGGATGGAGTATAAGTGACCTGAAAGGAATTAGTCCAACTCGATGTATGCACAAAATCAGACTGGAAGATGATGCTAAACCTGTGGTACAACCACAGAGGAGACTGAATCCAGCCAAGAAGGAAGTTGTCCAAAAAGAGGTTACAAAGCTGTGGGAGACTGGGATCATATATCCCATTTCTGATAGCCCTTGGGTGAGCCCTGTACAGGTAGTCCCCAAGAAGGGAGGGATGACAGTGATCCACAATGAAAGAAATGAGCTGATCCCCACACGAACTATCACAGGGTGGCGTATGTGCATCGATTATAGGAGACTCAACAACACCACACGAAAGAATCACTTTCCATTACCTTTTATTGACCGGATGCTGGAAAGGCTAGCTGGCCATGCATTCTACTACTTCTTGGATGGCTACTCGGGCTACAATCAAATCACAGTAGATCCTTACGATCAAGAAAAGATAGCATTCACATGCCCATATGGAGTGTTCGCTTATAGGAGGATGCCATTTGGCCTCTGCAATGCACCAGCAACTTTCCAAAGGTGCATGCTCTCCATTTCTCCGATATGGTAGAAAAATTCTTTGAGGTATTCATGGATGACTTTTCTGTTTTTGGTGATTCCTTTGACTCTTGCCTTAACCATCTAGCTCTAGTGCTGAAGCGCTGCCGAGAAACAAACCTAGTTCTAAACTGGGAGAAATGTCATTTTATGATTATTGAAGGGATTGTTCTTGGGCATAGAATCTCGAACAAGGGAATAGAGGTTGACCAAGCTAAGGTGGAAGTGATTGAAAAATTACCACCGCCTACTATTGTTAAGGCAATCAGAAGTTTCTTACGCCATGCAGGGTTCTACAGGAGGTTTATCAAGGATTTCTCCAAAATTGCAAAACCCCTATGCAACCTTCTAGTTGCAGTGACACCTTTTGTTTTTTATGAGGACTATCTGCTTGCCTTTAAAACTTTAAAAGCCAAGCCGGTCACTGCACCTGTCATTTCTGCACCTAACTGGGCCCTAACATTTGAGCTGATGTGCGATGCCAGTGACTACGCCATAGGCACAGTTCTGGGGCAGTGACATGATAAGCTTCTGCACGTCATTTATTATGCTAGTCGCGTTTTAAATGACACTCAAAGGAACTATACCACCACTGAAAAGGAATTGCTAGCAGTTGTCTATACAATGGATAAGTTCAGATCTTATTTAATTGGTTCAAAGGTCATTGTTTTTACTGACCATGCGGCTCTCAAGTACCTCTTGACCAAGCAGGACTCTAAACCCAGGTTAATCAGATGGGTACTGCTTCTCCAGGAATTCGACATTGAGATCAGGAACAGAAATGGATCAGAGAACTAAGTGGCAGATCACTTATCCCGAATTGAGCTTAACGCAGGAACAGCCACGCCCATCACTGAGATGTTCGAGACTTTCCCTGATGAGCAGCTTTTTACAATCCAAAAAGTACCATGGTTTGCAGACATTGCAAACTATAAAGTCATGAAGTTCATTCCGAAAGAGTATAGCAGATAGCAAGTGCGCAAACTCCTGCATGATGCTAAATACTACTTGTGGGATGAACCCTACCTCTTTAAGAGATGCTCGGATGGTATAATCTGATGTTGTGTCTCCGAGGAAAAAATCCAGCAGATTCTGTGGCATTATCATGGCTTTGAATATGGAGGACATTTTAGAGGAGAGCGAACAGCTACCAAGGTCCTTCAGTGCGGATTTTTCTGGCCAACACTCTTCAAGGACTCCCGAGAGTTTGTCTGTAAATGTGACAAATGCTAACGGGTTGGAAATCTCCCTCATAATCACGAAATGCCACAACAAGAAATTCTGGAAATTGAGCTGTTTGATGTATGGGGAATAAACTTCATGGGACCCTTTCCACCCTCATATTCAAACACCTACATCCTAGTGGCAGTGGACTACATGTCTAAGTGGGTTAAGGCAATCGCTTCTCCCACTAATGTCACCCGACTGGTGTTGAAATTCCTGCAGAAGTGCATCTTCAGCAGGTATGGTGTCCCACGGACCCTGATCAGTGACGGAGGCTGGTGCACGAATTATAACTCACACTTTTCACAACTCGTACCACTAACCAGCAAGTGCAATGGGTCGTCCAAGTAATACCTTACGTGAGTAAGGGTCGAATCCCACGAAGATTGTTGGCTTGAAGCAATCTATGGTTATCTTGTAATTCTTAGTCAGGATATCAATTATAATTATCAGTTTGGATTGCGAAAAATAAAAGAGCATGAATTAAATACTTGTTATGTAGTAATGGAGAATATGTTGGAGTTTTGGAGATGCTTTGTCTTCTGAATCTCTGCTTTCTCCCTGTCTTCTTCTTCACGCACACAAGGTTCCTCCTATGGCAAGTTGTGTGTTGGTGGATCACCGTTGTCAATGGCTACCATCCGTCCTCTCAGTGAAAATGGACAGGTGCGCTGTCACCGCACGGCTAATCATCTGTCGATTCTCACTCATGCTGGAATAGGATCCATTGATCCTTTTGTGTCTGTCACTACACCCAACCCTTGTGAGTTTGAAGCTCGTCACAGTCATTCAATCCTTGAATCCTACTCGGAATACCACAGACAAGGTTTAGACTTTCCGGATTCTCAAGAATGCTGCCAATGGATTCTAGCTTATACCACGAAGATTCTGATAAGGAATCCAAGAGATACTCATTCAATCGAAGGTAGAACGGAGGTGGTTGTCAGTCACAAGTTCATAGGTTGAGAATGGTGATGAGTGTCATGTGTAACACCCTAACTACCAAAGCTCACGCTTCCGGCTGCGCATCTTTGATAGCTCGGACATTACGACGACACTTATACTATTTAATACCAAAATATGAGCCTGTTTAAAACTTTAAACCGCCATACCGCTCCCAAAATTACTTTTGTTCGATAATATACATCCATAGATACCACACAACTTACAAAACTCATAAAGAGTACACCCATACATATAAACATACATATATATAAATAATATTACAAACATTACCCAATACAATTCCTATCCCTCTTACAGAATATATCAAGATAAAGGCGAGGGTACAAAAATAATAATCTAACACAATACAGAGCATTTCAATAACAAATAAATAAACTCTTCGTGACTTCTGCGCCCATATCCTGAAAGGAGAAAAATGTAGGGGGGGTGAGAACATCATCCTCGAAAGGGTTCTTAGTAGAGGGTTTTTTGGGAATTACTGTAATAGGATACATGAAGATAAACTGTACCAGTGATTAATAACCGTCTTATGCCTCTTTTCAAAAACAACGGTTTACAATAAAAGTAAAGTCGAAAATCTTTTCTGAAAGAGGAACCGTTCAATTTTCAAAACATCAAAAGCCTTTCAAAAAGGTTTATCTAAACTGAACCAAAATAGCCTTTCATATTTTATTCCAAACCAGAAACACAAAACCGAAATCAACCATCGGTTCATCTCATTCCAAACAATCCAACAGAGTCCCAGATGCAAACACAGGTAGAAAGTTCAAGCACAAACAAACAGTTACAGCAAGTAGAACAATTAGCAGTTAATCACAAAGGCAAACCAAATACAATATGCACACCCAAACAATGTCACATAGATGCATATGATGCATGCCTGTCCTAGTGACTGATGATATCATCTGTCGGTTATATAACCAACCCGACACGTCCTGGTAGCTAACCATGGACAGAAACACCCATCACGGAGCAAGTAGGTTTGAGCTACAACCCCATTGCTACTACCCGCTCAACCCAGAGCCAGTGGAATAACCACTACTGCGGCTACTACCCAGGCGGGTATTTAAAAGCTCAACTTGGAGCGAGTGGAATCACCACTACTACCGCTACTACCCAGGCATCACAGTCTCTGACCTGGAGCAAGTGGGACGAACCACAACCCTTGCTACTACCCAGGTATCTCAAGCATATATTCATTCAGTCCCAGCCATGGATCAACATCCATCTCAGCCATCCGCCTTAAATTCGTAATTCATAGTCAGCCTTACGGCCCATAATTCATTCGACAATCAGCCGTAAATCAATGTCATATACAGTCATTCTGGCTCACGGTTCAATCCGAAACCAGGCAATATTCACAATCGTACACAGCCATTCTGGCCCATAACAAAACAGCACTTCCACCATTCAACATCATCAAATTCATAAAACCGGCATTTAAGCCATAAATCGCTTTTCTCAAGCCATTTTACTTTGAAATCAAACTTCAACTCTTTTCAGCCTTGGCTTTAAAGATCTCATTTCTCAAATCATCTCAGGCTCATAAGCCAAATTTACTCAAAGTGAGTTCACTTTTTAAAACAAAGTCACTCTCGGCATCCTCTTTCCAAAACTTCCAAAACCATGGCAAGTTAAGGATTTATTTCAAAGTATTCAAAACCACCCATCCAACAATGGGATTTTATAACAAAAGCTTCTCGACAGAGTCCCAAGTCTTTAGGGGAGAATAATAAAACTCAGTTCGCCAAGTTCATTTAAAATCATTAAAACATTGACTTTCCGTTTTGAGTAATAAAATAGGATCTAAGCCAAACCGAGTCACGTAATCATTCACTTCTTTCAAATCCGTTTCCTCTACTTAGGCAAAAACCAACTTCAAGCCCCATGATAAATTCTAGAACATTTCAACTGTTCAAAATTGTTTTAGTCTTGCAATAATTCAGAATTTAAAGAGTACTTAAAACCTTTCTCAAAACATTTCAAAATGAAACAAGTCAAGAGGCATTCAAGTTCTTTCAAAGTCATTGAAACTCCTCTAATTGAAACCCTCAAGTCAAATTCAAAGGCATTGCCCTTGTCACATTTAAAACAGCTTAAAAACATAAGTTTCATCTAAGTAACTTTCTCCTGAAAGAGATACAATGCCTTTCTTAAGAAGCAAGACTAAATCACAATTTTCTCTTTAATAATTCATTTCAAAAGCATGAATCATCCTTTTCTTGATAATTCAAATAAAATAATAGAAGTCTTTAACCCGTCATTTCTCCATACAACATTCAATAAAGACTCGGATTTTATAGAAATTTCGGGTCCCAACTAAACCGTTTTTTATTCCTTTTCAACAGCTCAAAACCAGAAATCAATTCAAAAGCAAGCTAAAACCAACAATTGCCTCAGTGGCATATCTCAAGGAAACCATTTCAAAATCAACTTAATATCAACCGATTTAACTCATTTCCAAAGTTTAAAAGAATCGGTTCAGTAATAAATCATTTATCAAAGACCAAATTAATTAAAGCAACCCAGGCTGAATTTCAAGAGTATTCTATCTTTCACATCATCAAAATAATTGACTCAATCCAAACCAATCCTCAACGGATTAAACTCATATTTCAAATCTTTAAAGAATCAACTTGAAAAGCATTCTATTTCACAAAACCACACAACAATCTGTTCATCAAAACCAATTAATAATCCATTCAAACATATAATTACATTCATCTAGGATAACCAACATCACATAAGGCTTATACAATCACCAAATACATTATCTCACCTCAGGATCCATATGTAATAATTTCGACATATAAAATATAGTTTTTGAAAAGCGCCCCTACCTCAAAACGCAAATCCATAACCCAAACGTGTCACAGTGTGCTTTCTGCCTCAACCCGAAATCGACAATCAAAATCCCGGTTCCGCGTGTCTTTCTCAATAGTAGAAACAACCTCAATGCCACAAGTAAACTCAGATTCTAACTCCTAGAACCATCAACATTATAATTACTTTATTACACGGAACAGAACACTAACGCAGAGCTCTCAAAACAGGAATACTTACTGAAACTAAGAGAGAACGGCTAAACTGAACCGCAGCGCCTTCTGAACCGGTTGGGCGGTGGCTCCGGCAGTCAACCCCAAGCAGCAGCGGTGATCTGAACCACACGCAGCGACGATGAAGTTTCAGGAAACTCAACATAAGGGAAACTCAACTTAAAAGCCTTACCGGCAGTGGAGCTCGGTGGCGGCAGCGGCGTTCCCGGCGGTTGAGGCTCGGCCAGAACAGCGGCACGGCTTCGGCAACAACAACAGTGGTGTTTTCCGGCAACCACCGATCTCCGGCATCAGCAACAGGAGCTCCAGCTAGGCACCGCGGAGCAGCAGATCGGCAATGCCGTCGGCCAAGGTGTGGCGATGGAGACGCCCTCAACCGCGGTGAAACGCGGTGGCTATGGAAGCTCGGCGGCGGCAAACACCGAATCGGCGCTCACGGCACGACAGCGGAGGAAAAGGGTCCCCTTTCGTGCATCCCCCTCTCTCTGTGCGCGAGGATGCAACGGTGGCCACGCGACTCCTCTGCAGCGACGGCGGCCACTCCTGTGTTTGGCGCGGCGGCGACTAGGGACTGGGTGCAGCTTCAGTGGCGACGGCGGAGCAGAACAGCGCGGTTCCCTCCTCCTTCGCGACCTTCTCCCTCTCGCCTGAGCTCTGACGCGACGGCGTCGCCTACACGGGCAGCAGTGGCAGTAGAAAGGCTTCCTCCATGCCTGCGAGGATGATGGCGGCGAGGCATGAGGCACGGCGGCAAGGTGTGACATGGTGGCGGCGAGCTGAACGGCGGTATAAGCCCCCTCCCCCCTTCTTCTTTTTCCCGATTCTACCTTCCCTTTCTTTTCCTTCAGATACTGTGTGTGTTTAGGTTAGAGGACAGCAGCTGCTGCTGCTGGTTCAGAGAGGGGAAACGGGTACTGGGTCAGGGTTTTAGGGTTAGGGTTTTTGAATAAAATTAGGGTTAGGGGCATTTTGGTAATTTCAAATAAAGTTGGGAATAATATGGTAATTGAAATCCAAAATTAAATCCAACACTAGAGGTATATAGAAAATACTACTTGCTCATCAATTTTTACAAATTAACTTCAATAAAATGCCCAAATCAAATAATTAGAAATAATATACTTAATTTCTTCATTTTTCCAAAATAGCAATAGTAATATTTAAAATATTACTTATCTAATCCAAATCGTATAAAATCCTTATTATTTCATAACTATCAACTTTATAATTCAAATATAGAAAATAATCCAATAATTATAAAATTGGATAATAATCATAATTTATCTCAAATTCAATAAATCACAACTTGTCTTAATTATCTTTAATAGAGAATTTTCTGAAATTAAAGCAACAGAAACAATGAATTTGAAATTAGCTAATGATAGCCCTTTTTCAAAGGTTTCGGGTCTTACATTCTACCCACCTTATAAAAATTTTCGCCCTCGAAAATTGATGCAAAATGAAAGAAATTTCATAACAGTTCACCGTTGAACACATTTAAGGAAGAAGAAAAATATCTCATCATATAAACATATATACGATTTTCAAATACTTTGATTGTTATATGCATAAGGGTGCAAAGGCAGGGGTGTGATTGCAAAGCAAACGTTACAAGGTAGGCTCAATGCAAAAGATAACATGGGTCAATCATGTGATAGTAGGGTAAAGCATCAAAGGCTATAAAACAGGATGGGGTTAAAATGACGTGCTTAACATCCGCACACTAATCTCATATCAACCTCAAAGTTTCAACTTTCCAACTCCATCAAGAACTTTACAATCCCCATACTCGATCACAAGCCTGACAACCGCAAACCCGTTCGCAAGGAACAAAACATCCACAACTCATAACGTTGTACACCTACCGCTTCAACTTCCGTATACACATATCACGTCTCAAAGAACTAACGCATCGCGTTACTACGTCTACAAGTTGCACTTGATATCAAAACAATTCTCGAGTCTACTCAGAAGGATACAAGATTCAGAAAAGAGAGACAATTGTCAAAGATACTACTCATAGGTTTGAAAGAGTGTATGCAATACCAAGTAAGCAAAGATGCTCAAGCAGCGAAGTCTGCTAGAAGTAAATCAATTGACAACTTCAAAGATAACCCTTAGATCAAGAAAATTCAATTGGATCAATAAGAAGAAAATCAGCGCATCAGTTTGAAACAAACTCAAGCTGAGTCGAGAAAGCATGAGGTTTACAGAAAAGAATATCTCAGACCCAAGACAAAGCTCACAGAACTCAAGAGGACGATTACAAATACTTTCGAATACATTGTTCATGAAAGAGTCGAAAACTTGCAGAAAACCCACTTTGCAGTCTAGAAGAAAAGTTGAGCGACAAACATTCTTCAAGAGAGTAGCAAAAGCATAAACGTGGCTTTGCTCTAAATCAATTTCACGTGGTAGTAGAATATGTAGAGTTTTAAAAACAAGATGCACACCGGTTTGGCTAAGAGCTAAAATATTTCCTCAAATATTTTAGAAAGGTAGTTAGGTGCACAGCCTAGCCAAAAGTAATCATAAAAATCGGAAGAAAAATCAAATGCTTGCTCAAAAATTCTCAAATTCCATATTCAAACAAACGTGTATAACATTCATAGCAAGGACGAAAGAGAAAATTAAACTCCTTTTAGAAAAGAAACTCCGAGATAAAAATTTGCTTACAATTTGGTAAAGGAAATAAGTGGTGCGTTACAAACGAACCGGTTTCCACTAAATAAGGAAGCTTTTCCAAAACCTCATTTAAAATAGCGCATGCCAACTTTAAATTAACTTCGTCAAAATTGAACAATGGTTTCAATCTCAATCAAGCAACAGAAAATAAATTCCGTTTAATATTTCTTCAAAGAGAATTCAAAACTTCTTTAAAAAGTTCAAAACAAGACTCCAAAAGTGTTCTGGAAATCACCATCTCAGAAGAACATTCAAGAAGTTTAAGATGTACTAAAAAGGAGTCAAGCCATGCAAGAAAGGATCTTAAACCAAGTGAGTTCAAACAAGATCCACTAGGCATGAAACATCAAACAAGCTTTTAATTGATTCAAAAGAATACAAAAGTCATAGGAAAAGACAACTCAATCATTAGTAATTTCTCAAGGATAAATCTTTGACTAAAAACTCTGGTAGAGACAATGAGAGGATAAATGATGCACTATTTTTGAAACGAATCAAACTAACTCATAAGAATGAGATTCACCAGAGAAGGAAAGCTGAGATCGATTGTAGTGCTCCCAAAAGGTAGATGTATATTTAAAAACAGAATCACGTATGACATTCATAGAGGTGAAAAGCTTAAGAAGGAACGAGTCCGTTCATAAGAAGAAAGCTATGAGTCCAACATTTTCAAAAGAACAACAATGGCATAAACCATGTAGTATGCTAAATCAGGCTCAAATCAAAATAAATTAAGTAAAGTTTATCAAATGAAACTCAACCGGGATAAAAGCAAGAAATCCCCTTTCTTTCCAGAATTTTGAAAAATACCCCAAATACATAATCAAATGAAGATGTGCATTGGAACTATAGTAAAATTACTAAAAAGTCAAATTGTATTTGAAGTAAATGCAGTTCCGCAAACCAGTAAAAGTACAGGTGAGGTATTAGAAATAAATAGTTGTTAAACTGTATAAGTAATCTCAAAGTTTCATATATAGAAAAGTATATATCTAATCAACAGCAATTTATAAAATCTCATAATTGGCTGCGATCACTGTCAAATAAGAGAAAAACTGAATCAACAATTTCTCTAATAATGGACTCGGAATCAGGAGTTAAAAGGCACAGCGCATCAAGACAAGTTCAAAGCTATGTCAAAGAACACGTGAATCAAGAAGAACTCAAACAGAGGAAGATAGATGTAACAAGGACTGCAAACAAACATATGCAATTAAGATCAACAAGAATGTATATGAATAGAGGAATAGAGTTGCAAAATCAAACTACTTCTCAAGAGGATTAGCAAACAAGAACTTCATGATAGGATATGAAATAACAGGTCGACTCGAACAGAATTCAAGACACACAACTGAATAGCCTCGAGAAATAGTTTCTAATGTTCCCAAAACCTGCGATTCGCTTTTCTCAAAACTCGTATATCATCTATGATAACCCATTAGTACTCTCATTTACATAATTCACTAGTATTAAGCCGGCGAAACTTAATATCAGGAATCATGCAATGCAAGACTAACAGCGTTAATCAATAGATCGTCATGTGCATAAAGCTCTAACTCTCGTCATTCGACAAGACCTAATACATGACAAACGCTCAGAGTATGCAATCGAAGCATAGTCAGTCCATTCCTCAGGCTCTACAGGAAGGACTGCTCTGATACCATAATGTAACACCCTAACTACCAAAGCTCACGCTTCCGGCTGCGCAACTCTGATAGCTCGGACATTACAACGACACTTATACTATTTAATACCAAAATATGAGCCTGTTTAAAACTTTAAACCGCCATACCACTCCCAAAATTACTTTTGTTCGATAATGTACATCCATAGATACCACACAACTTACAAAACTCATAAAGAGTACACCCATACATATAAACATACATATATATAAATAATATTACAAACATTACCCAATACAATTCCTATCCCTCTTACAGAATATATCAAGATAAAGACAAGGGTATAAAAATAATAATCTAACACAATACAGAGCATTTCAATAACAAACAAATAAACTCTTCGTGATTTCTGCGCTCATATCCTGAAAGGGGAAAATGTAGGGGGTGAGAACATCATCCTCGAAAGGGTTCTCAGTAGAGGATTTTTTGGGAATTACTGTAATAGGATACATGAAGACAAATTGTACCAGTGATTAATAACCGTCTTATGCCTCTTTTCAAAAACAACAATTTACAATAAAAGTAAAGTCGAAAATCTTTTCTGAAAGAGGAACCGTTCAATTTTCAAAACATCAAAAGCCTTTCAAAAAGGTTTATCTAAACTGAACCAAAATAGCCTTTCATATTTTATTCCAAACCAGAAACACGAAACTGAAATCAACCATCGGTTCATCTCATTCCAACCACGGCCCTAGGCCCAAACAATCCAACCATCAACCAATCACCACAATCCAACAGAGTCCCAGATGCAAACACAGGTAGAAAGTTCAAGCACAAACAAATAGTTACAGCAAGTAGAACAATTAGCAGTTAATCACAAAGGTAAACCAAATACAATATGCACACCCAAACAATGTCACATAGATGCATATGATGCATGCCTATCCTAGTGGCTGATGATATCATCTGTCGGTTATATAGCCAACCCGACACGTCCTGGTAGCTAACCATGGACAGAAACACCCATCGCGGAGCAAGTAGGTTTGAGCTACAACGCCATTGCTACTACCCGCTCAACCCAGAGCCAGTGGAATAACCACTACTGCGGCTACTACCCAGACGGGTATTTAAAAGCTCAACCTGGAGCGAATGGAATCACCACTACTACCGCTACTACCCAGGTGTCACAGTCTCTGACCTGGAGCAAGTGGGACGAACCACAACCCTTGCTACTACCCAGGTATCTCAAGCATATATTCATTCAGTCCCACCCATGGATCAACATCCATCTCAGCCATCCGGCTTAAATTCGTAATTCATAGTCAGCCTTACGGCCGATAATTCATTCGGCAATCAGCCGTAAATCAATATCATACACAGTCATTCTGGCTCACAGTTCAATCCGAAACCAGCCAATATTCACAATCGTACACAGCCATTCCGGCCCATAACAAAATAGCACTTCCACCATTCAACATCATCAAATTCATAAAACCAGTATTTAAGCCATAAATCACTTTTCTCAAGCCATTTCACTTTGAAATCAAACTTCAACTCTTTTCAGCCTTGGCTTTAAAGATCTCATTTCTCAAATCATCTCAGGCTCATAAGCCAAATTTACTCAAAGTGAGTTCACTTTTTAAAACAAAGTCACTCTCGGCATCCTCTTTCCACAACTTCCAAAACCATGGCAAGTTAAGGATTTATTTCAAAGTATTCAAAACCACCCATCCAACAATGGGATTTTATAACAAAAGCTTCTCGGCAGAGTCCCAAGTCTTTAGGGGAGAATAATAAAACTCAATTCGCCAAATTCATTTAAAATCATTAAAACATTGGCTTTCCGTTTTGAGTAATAAAATAGGATCTAAGCCAAACCGAGTCACGTAATCATTCACTTCTTTCAAATCCGTTTCCTCTACTTAGGCAAAAATCAACTTCAAGCCCCATGATAAATTCTAGAATGTTTCAACTGTTCAAAATTGTTTTAGTCTTGCAATAATTCAGAATTCAAAGAGTACTTAAAATCTTTCCCAAAACATTTCAAAATGAAACAAGTCAAGAGGCATTCAAGTTCTTTCAAAGTCATTGAAACTCCTCTAATTGAAACCCTCAAGTCAAATTCAAAGGCATTGCCCTTGTCACATTTAAAACAGCTTAAAAACATAAGTTTCATCTAAGTAACTTTCTCCTGAAAGAGATACAATGCCTTTCTTAAGAAGCAAGACTAAATCACAATTTCCTCTTTAATAATTCATTTCAAAAGCATGAATCATCCTTTTCTTGATAATTCAAATAAAATAATAGAAGTCTTTAACCCGTCATTTCTCCATACAACATTCAATAAAGACTCGGATTTTATAGAAATTTCGGTAGCACCTCCCCTAAAAATTAGACTTTTGCCACCCGGTTTGGGTCCCAACTAAACCGTTTTTTATTCCTTTTCAACAGCTCAAAACCAGAAATCAATTCAAAAGCAAGCTAAAACCAACAGTCGCCTCAGTGGCATATCTCAAGGAAACCATTTCAAAATCAACTTAATATCAACCGATTTAACTCATTTCCAAAGTTTAAAAGAATCGGTTCAGTAATAAATCATTTATCAAAGACCAAATTAATTAAAGCAACCCAGGCTGAATTTCAAGAGTATTCTATCTTTCACATCATCAAAATAATTGACTCAATCCAAACCAATCCTCAACGGATTAAACTCATATTTCAAATCTTTAAAGAATCAACTTGAAAAGCATTCTATTTCACAAAACCACACAACAATCTGTTCATCAAAACCAATTAATAATCCATTCAAACATATAATTACATTCATCTAGGATAATCAACATCACATAAGGCTTATACAATCACCAAATACATTATCTCACATCAGTATCCATATGTAATAATTCTGACATATAAAATATAGTTTTTGAAAAGCGCCCCTACCTCAAAACGCAAATCCATAACCCAAACGCGTCACAATGTCCTTTTTGCCTCAACCCGAAATCGACAATCAAAATCCCGGTTTCGCGTGTCTTTCTCAATAGTAGAAACAACCTCAACGCCACAAGTAAACTCAAATTCTAACTCCTAGAACCATCAACATTACAATTACTTTGTTACACGGAATAGAACACTAATGCAGAGCTCTCAAAACAGGAATACTTACTGAAACTAAGAGAGAACGGCTAAACTGAACCGTGGCGCCCTCTGAACCGGTTGGGCGTGGCCTCGGCAGTCAGCCCCAAGCAGCAGCGGTGATCTGAACCACACGCAGCGACGATGAAGTTTCAGGAAACTCAACATAAGGGAAACTCAACTTAAAAGCCTTACCGGCAGTGGAGCTCGGTGGCGGCAGCGGCGTTCCCGGCGGTTGAGGCTCAGCCAGAAGCTCCGGCGGCCAGAACAGCGGCACGGCTTCGGCAACAACAACAGTGGTGTTTTCCGGCAACCACCGATCTCCGGCATCAGCAACAGGAGCTCCAGCTAGGCACCGCGGAGCAGCAGATCGGCAATGCCGTCGGCCAAGGTGTGGTGATGGAGACGCCCTCAACCGCGGTGAAACGCGGCGGCTCTGGAAGCTCGGCGGCGGCAAACACCGAATCGGCGCTCACGGCACGACAGCGGCGGAAAAGGTTCCCCTTTCCTGCATCCCCCTCTCTCTGTGCGCGAGGATGCAACGGTGGCCACGCGACTCCTCTGCAGCGACGGCGGCCACTCCTGTGTTTGGCGCGGCGGCGACTAGGGACTGGGTGCAGCTTCAGTGGCGACGGCAGAGCAGAACAACGCAGTTCCCTCCTCCTTCGCGACCTTCTCCCTCTCGCCTGAGCTCTGACACGACGGCGTCGCCTTCACGGGCAGCAGTGGCAGTAGAAAGGCTTCCTCCATGCCCGCGAGGATGATGGCGGCGAGGCGTGAGGCACGGCGGCAAGGTGTGACATGGTGGCGGCGAGCTGAACGGCGGTATAAGCCCCCTCCCCCCTTCTTCTTTTTCCCGATTCTACCTTCCCTTTCTTTTCCTTCAGATACTGTGTGTGTTTAGGTTAGACGGCAGTAGCTGTTGCTGCTGGTTCAGAGAGGGGAAACGGGTACTGGGTCAGGGTTTTAGGGTTAGGGTTTTTGAATAAAATTAGGGTTATGGGCATTTTGGTAATTTCAAATAAAGTTGGGAATAATATGGTAATTGAAATCCAAAATTAAATCCAACACTAGAGGTATATAGAAAATACTACTTGCTCATCAATTTTTACAAATTACTTTCAATAAAATGCCCAAATCAAATAATTAGAAATAATATACTTAATTTCTTCATTTTTCCAAAATAGCAATACTAATATTTAAAATATTACTTATCTAATCCAAATCGTATAAAATCCTTATTATTTCATAACTATCAACTTTATAATTCAAATATAGAAAATAATCCAATAATTATAAAATTGGATAATAATCATAACTTATCTCAAATTCAATAAATCACAACTTGTCTTAATTATCTTTAATAGAGAAATTTCTGAAATTAAAGCAACAGAAACACTGAATTTGAAATTAGCTAATGATAGCCCCTTTTCAAAGGTTTCGGGTCTTACATCATGGATCATCACATCCATCATATTGAAGTGCGAATGAACATCTTAGATAGAAACAAACGTGTTTGAATAGAAAACAGAAATAATTGTATTAATTCATCGAGACACAGCAGAGCTCCTCACCCCAACAATGGAGTTTAGAGACTCATGCCATCAAAGAGTACAAAGTTCAGATCTAAAAATCTCATGAGATCCAAAATAAATCTCTAAAAATTGTTTAAATACTAAACTAGTAACCTAGGTTTACAGAAAATGAGTAAACTAAGATAGATAGTGCAGAAATCCACTTCTGGGACTCACTTGGTGTGTGCTGGGGCTGAGACTTGAGCTTTACACGTGCCTAGGCTGTTTCTAGAGTTAAACGCCAGGTTGTAACCTGTTTCTGGCGTTTAACGCCAGAATGCAACATGGAACTGGCATTGAACGCCAGTTTACATCATCTATCCTTGACAAAGGTATGGACTATTATATATTGCTGGAAAGCCCTGGATGTCTACTTTCCAACGCAATTGAGAGCACGCCAATTGGAATCCTGTAGCTCCAAAAAATCCATTCCGAGTGCAGGGAGGTTAGAATCCAACAACATCAGCAGTCCTTTTTCAGCCTGAATCAGATTTTTGCTCAGCTCCCCCAATTTCATCCAGAAAATATCTGAAATTACAGAAAAATACACAAACTCATAGTAAAGTCCAGAATTATGAATTTTGCCTAGAAACTAATAAAAATATACTAAAAACTAACTAAAACATACTAAAAACTACATGAAATTAACCCCAAAAAGCGTATAAAATATCCGCTCATCAGAGGCACCCACTTCTGTAACAGACAGCTTGCCTCCGTCTTACAGAGATATGGTGTTCATCACAAAGTGGCCACCCCCTATCATCCACAAACCAATGAAAAGGGATGCCACTTACTAGTTGGTCTATGGAAAGGCATGCCACTTACCCGTGGAATTGGAACACATAGCATACTGGGCAACAAGGTTCCTCAACTTTGATCCCACGGCTGCGGGAGAAAAGCAGTTACTCCAACTAAATGAGTTGGATGAATTCTGGCATGCTGCATTTGAGAATACTAGAATCTACAAGGAGAGATCCAAGAAATGACATGATCAAAAGATTTCTTCCAGAGTCTTCCAACTTGGCCAGTAGGTTCTACTTTTTAATTCCAAGCTCAAGCTCTTCCCTAGTAAGCTCAAATCACGATGGACAGGGCCGTTTGAGGTCACTGGAGTATCACCCTTTGGTTACATAGAACTCAGGAGCAAGCATTCTGATGAAAGATTCACTGTCAATGGCCACAGAGTCAAACACTATCTAGGGGATCCAATTGAGCAAGAGGATTCCACCCTCCTGCTGACATGACAACAGCATTATCCAGCTACTGATAATAAAGAAGTGCTTGCTGGGAGGCAACCCAGCCATATGTATAATATTCTTCATTTCATCCATTTATTTTAGTTTGCATTCATATTTAATCTCGTCAAAATTCTATTTTTTTTCCTTGCTTTTTAATGTTTGTGATCATGTGTAGCACTTAGAACAGGAATAGGAATGCCCAGGATCGAAACCAGAACACCCTGGAGAGAACCTCTTGCCGATGTTGAATGCCAGAACTGGTGCCCAGCGCTAGGTAAGGCGAAGCTTGGGCGTTCAACATCCATTTAAGGGTACTTACTGGCGTTGAACGCCAATAATGGGCTGCAAAATGGCCGTTCAACGCCCATACAGGAGCAACCAGGGCCATTTCTTTGGCCCCCAATGAGCGTTCAACGCCCATTCTTGGCGTTGAACACCCCATTCAAAAAAAAAAGGAGGCCCCCAACTGTTCAACGTCAGATCTAGGCATTGAACGCCCAGAAGGGGGATGGCAAAAATTCGAAAGCTTTAAAGGAGAGAGAAGGAGTAGACTTTTCAAACCAAATCTTTTCCAAACTTATCTTTTCATAATAAATCCTCCCATTTGATATCTTTTAAACTACATTTTAAAATTAAACCTCTTCATTTCAAATCTTTTTGATCCAAATCTTTTCCTATTTTATCTTTTAAAAACCATATCCTTTTCATATCATATTTTTTTTTAAATATTTTCAAATTTTTTATAACTTCACAACCCATATCTTGGCTAACCATATCTTTTTACTCATATCTTTTTCATCATTGGTATTATCTTTAAATTTCAAAATTCGCCATCTTATCTCATCTCTTTCAAAATTCAAATTCGAAATCTACCCCCTCCTTATTAATACCCATTCATTTCTCTCTCCCTCTATCACTCCCCTATTCACCTGCTTCTGCACTCTCTGCTTCTTTTCCTTCTATTTTCTTTTCTCTTTGCTCGGGATGAGCAATCTCTAAAGTTTGGTGTTGCTTTTTGCTCTGCTCTTATGGTACTAAAGGGTGGAAGATCTACTTCAAGAAACAAGAAAGAAAAGGCTCCCTCAACGGTTGCCTATAAGACCTACAGGTTTTACTCCAAGCTTCATGAAGAATACTACTATGATGTAGTGTGCAAGAAGGTTGTAATTCTGGAAGTTAAGTTCGATCTAAAAGAAGATGAATATCCAGAGATTCAAGAGCAGATCCGAACAAGGGGTTGGGAGATTCTAGCAAACCCTGCAACTAAGGTGGGAATCGTGAAGGTCTGAGAGTTCTATACAAACTTATGGAGGTCAAACAAACAAAAGGAAGAAGGACCAGAATTCAATCCATGGCGCACCATGGTCCGAGGAAAGACCTTGCATTACAGTCTGGATAAAGTGAGGGAAGCTTTCCAGCTACCCCCATTGAAGGACGACCCTAACTCCTTTAATAGGAGAGTGCACGCTAATCCACGGCTAGACCAAGTCTTACAGGACATATGTCTCCCTGGAACACATTGGATAACTGACAAAAAGGGTCAACCAATCCAACAAAGGAGGATGGATCTCAAGCCAGTTGCTAGAGGATGGCTAGATTTTATTGGGCGCTCTATCCTCCCCATTAGCAACCGCTCCAAGGTCATAGTAAAGCGAATTGTGATGATCCACTACATCATGCTTGGTAATGAGGTGGAAGTTCATCAAATAATCCCCTGTGAGATGTACAGAATTGTAGCCAAAACCTCAACTCAGTCAAGGATGGCTTTTCCACACCTCATCTCTTGCTTGTGTGATGAGGCAAGAATCTTCATTGATAGAGATATATTCATTACAGGAGATGACCCAATCACCAAGGAGAGCATGGAGCACACAAGGGAACCAGCACAAGCCAAGATTCAGAGGCCAGTCTCCCCTCCTAAGAGGAAGGTACCTGAACAACCTCAAGAACAGAGACTCCCTCCAAGCGAATACTGGACTCAAATGGCAGCATCCATTGAACAGTTGAGAGCCACCATGGACCAACTCAATGAGGAGCAAAAAGACCAATCTCAGATTCTTTGCAAGCTGGCCGAAGGACAAGAGAGGCAGGGACAAGAATTGGAAGAGCTGAAGCGCCAGAAAACGTCCTCTGGAGAAAGCAGTAACCATTATGATTAAGGTGATTGAGTTTCATCCTACCTATCCTATCCCTATTTCAATGCTTTATTTCCTGTTTTTCAATTCTAAGTACATGATTACTATTAGGATTTCCCGCTTTCTAGTCCAGTAGTTAATTTCTATTTATGATAGTTAAGTTTTAAGATGTTTCACATATCCCTCATTAAAATAAAATAACTTTCTTTTTAAGGAGCAGCAAAATACCAGCGTTGAACGCCCAAAGCTGGCGTTCAACGCCACCAAGGGACCAAGGGAGCAGCACGTTCACCCCCTAGCTAGCGTTCAACGCCTATTCTCCAAGTTGAACGCCAGGCTTGGACAAAGTACTCAACCAAAGTAGGCCCAAAGTGGATTTTAGCACTCCTTAAGCTTATGCAGTCTTATCTTTGTACTTTTTAATTTAAATTTAACATTTCTTAGGGTTAGTATTAATACATGTTTGATTTTATTCTATGATGCATTGTCATTCTTCATCTAATGAATCTGGGGTGGAACGAGAGTATGACGCCTTATTCTACACGAGTTCTCTATGAGTCCTAACCCAGATAGTATTGAGCTATAAGCTTGAGAATGCATCACCTAGACCAATAATTTATCTAGGCTAATTGTAAGGTCCCACATCGGTTAGGGAGGGGAACGAAACATGCCTTATAAGGGTGTGGATACCTCTCCCTAGCATGACGCATTTTGACGAGTGAGTGTGGGGGGCTTCGGCTAGCATCCCTATCGTCAAAGGCAAAACCGTGAGGCCTTGTGTGCCAAAGCGGACAATATCGTGCTAGCGGGTGGTCTGGACTATTACAGTAATTGGGATAAGTGACATATAATCTCATTAGTCATGGGTAATGAGGTTTCTGTGGCGCTAAGGCTAGAATATTGAGCTTCATCCTCCGATCCGGAAGATCTGACCTTATCTATGGTATTTTGAGTAGGATCAAGTGAGAATGAATTGCGTGAGCTTCACCCTCGTTCATATTGAATGACCACGATCCATGGCATTTGATATGGATTAGAGGGGATTAATTGACCATGATCCATGGTGTTAATCACTTATAGCTTTGCCATAGAATGAATCATTCATTGTTAAAGTAGTCGGTAAGAAGTATTAATCCAGAAAGATAAAGCATCTCCAAAGTCTTAACTAATTTTTCATTACTGTTTCTATACCAATTCTTTATTGCTTTCTTTATTGTTTTGTTTTATGTGCCTACAACAACAACAATTATCTTTCTATTCGCCTAACTAAGATCTGCAGGATAACCACAACTTGCCCAATACAACAATCCTCGTAGGATCGACCCTCACTCACCTGAGGTGTTACTTGGACGACCCGGTGCACTTGCTGGTGAAGTTGTGCGAGTTCAATTTTTGCGCACTAGGCTGCCAATAAACGGTAGCTAGCCACCCAACCCCCCTCCCCCGGTCAAACTGGCAACCCAGAAAAGCCAAGGAACGCTCCAAGAGAAATGGCATCGGGGAGGCCATTTAAACCTTTTTCCCGGATAGGGAAATTCATGAATTATACCCCCTGACCGCCCCAATTGTGGAAGTCTTCCAGCAGATTATGGACAGAGGCATTTTACCCAAACTGAGGCAATTGAAAGACCGAACCAGAGAAAATGAGAACCTATATTGTGACTACCATAAGGGTTTCGGACATAAGATGCAAGATTCCTTCGACCTGAAGGATGCACCGGAATAAGCTATCCGAGAAGAAAAACTGAGTGAGTTTTTGCGGTTCATCCGGGAACCAAGAAGAAAAGAAAGGGAGCATTCCGAAGAGGACCGTGGTTGAGCTATCAAGCCGAAGCAAGACCCTCCGAAGAACCCGAACGCGACCCCACAATAGTAGTGAACATGGTGGTCGGCAGGAATGTCCCACCAAAGTCGAATTCTACAACAAAGAAAGATGTCAAGATACTTGTCGTGGCAATGGGGGAGAGACTTTCCCCCAAGGAGCTCCCCGAAATATCATTTGGCCCTGAAGATCGGTGGTGCGATGACCTCCCGGAGGACCCGCCAATGGAGGTTATGGCGAGAATCGGGACGGGTTTGGTCAAGCAAATCTTAGTTGACATGAGGGCGAATTCGAACATTATGTTCCGAAACATGTTCGATGCCCTGGGGTTAAAGGAAAGCAATCTCAAGGACCACCCCATGGAGTCGTAGTTGTAAACCCTGCTAAAATCGATAAATAATTAGTCAATAATTCGAATTTTAATTAGAAAAATTAAATATGCAAAACTAATATCAAAATAGAATAGAGTTCGCCAAAACGAAAATTTTGATATCAATTTCGAAAATTTGGCCCAAAATCAAACCGGAAGGGCCGAACCGGTTGAACCGGAGCCCAAACCGGACCCAAACACTTAAAAGAAATAGCAGCTCTCTTCTCCCTCATTAGCTGCTGCAATGCCATAATAGAAGGGGAGAGGAGGAGAGCTCCCTAACCCTAATCAAATATTCCAACCACCATAACTTCTTCGTTTGAGCTCTGATCGCCGCACCGTTTGCGGCCACTCGTCCAGCGCGTCAAGCTCTACATTTCTATCGGATCAATTTTACTAGTAAGCTTCATTTTTGTTTTAGAATCTCTACTTCCCTTTCTTTGGTGAAATTAAAACCCTATAGTGAAATCTTACCCAATTTGGTGTTTTAGGTTCGAGATAGTTTTCGGAGCTTGTTGGGCTCGGGCTACTACGTGTATGGGTGTGGTAAGGATCACTTACACCCTAGTTAATTTTTAGTTCTTGATGAATGTGGATATATATATATATATTAGGGGTGAATTGAGTTATATATATGCATTGGAATTGAGAAGTGAGTATTTGGAAGCTTATTGGTGATGAAGGCTTGGTTTGTGGCAGGTTTATTTGAGCTTGGATGGGCTGTATTTTTCTTGTGATCGGCTAAGGTATGGTTTAGGTTTCGCGTGTTTAACATTTAAAGTGTTGTGAAAACTTAGGCTAGAAGAACCATAGGATAAGTTGAATTGATTATGTGCATTAAATGATTAACCTTGTGAAGTTGTTGGATAATTTTATGGTTGAACTTGTATTGGAATTGAATGAGTAATAAAGGGTTGATTTATGTGTTGGAGGGATAACAAATGTGAAGTGTTGATATATAATAATGAAAGTTTGTTTATATAAGTGATATATATTGATATGTGTTTGTGAGTTGTTGAAGTAAAGAGTATGTATTCTTGTGATTGAGATAGTATTGGGAGTTATGAGCAAGAGTTGTTATTGTTGAACATGTGTGCTTGAGATCATTAGTGAGGGATTGATGAAGATGTTGATATGTGTAATAAAGTGTTGATATATGTTGATATATATTAGGGGTTAAGGATTGTTGAATTGGTTAAAGGCAATTTTGGTAATGGTTCTTAATGAAATGGGATGATATGTTAACGACATGCAAGTTTTGATGGTAAGGAAGATGAGATTGATGAAAATGAGGTTTGGAAGCCAATTGATAAAAAGTGGATTTTGGTGAACTTTGGAGGTCCATAACTTGCTCTCCAAATTTTGGATGGAATTGTGGTTTGTTTCAAATGAAAGATGATTTTACAAGCCTTTAAACGATACCAATTTTGTGAAAAACGGAACTTTGTAGAGAAAGTTATGGACGACGGAAGTTTGGCATGTGAATCTGTGTTACAAGGTACCAAAAACAGGGTTGCAGCAGCTTTCTGGGTATTCTGGCCGTTTTGGAAAAACGCCCATCCACGCGTACGCGTGGCATGGCACTTTGACGATGCATGCGCGAGTAGCCATGCGTGCGCGTGAAAAGCTAATGCGCATGATCACGCGTACGCATGACTCACGCGTACGCGTGACTTCTTGTTCGTTCCACGCGTGCGTGTGGCCCACGCGTACGCGTGGCCCCTGTTTGCTGCAAAACTGGATTTTGGCTGTTTTAAACCAAATTTTTACTTCTAAACCTCCATTTTCTTTCCTTTTAGACTTAGAGTATAGTACTAAGTCTAGTAGCTAGTTGGAGCTAGGAAAATAAGATAACTTGGAGATGAAGTAAGAGATAAAATGATGAGTTATATGAAGGAGATGAAAAAAATTAAATAAGGTTTAATGCCATGGCTTGATATAAGATTATATGTTGTTTATGAAAATGAAATGGCTTATGAATAATGACATCTGAGATACGAGTTTTCCTGGGTAAAAACCGTGGCTCGCCACCACGTGTTCCAGGTTGAATCTCGATACTCTGTTGACCCTACATCATAAGGGTGACCGGGTACGTATAAATTCCCGGGTATGGATAACCCCCATTGAGTGATTATATGATGAATGAATGTGAACTCTATGCATAGACTCTTGGGGATGTGCGACGGAGGACAGTCTAAGGTTTTCGGACTTGTCGGGTTGGCTGGATAACCGACAGATGGGCCCCATCAGCCATAGGACAAGCATGCATCATGTGCATTTGTTTGTTTTGATTGCTATGCATTTCATAAGTTTGCCTAACTGTATGTATACATCCTGCTACCTGCTATACTTACTACTTGCACTATCTGCCTATTACTTGTGCGTGAATTTGTCTGGTTGCTTGTCTTTGCTGAATTATGGATGACAAAGGAACAGAGGAAAGGTGAAATGGTTTGATGTTAGGTTAGGTTTAAGATTGAGTGAGTTTAAGTAGGTTTAGTATACCTACCCCTTTTTATGGCTTCTGTTTAGAAATTAAGTTTTACAATTGTATGACGGAGTTCTAGGATTGCCTCTGGCATTCCCAGGACCTTATTTATTATAAGCGTGGCACCTTTACCATGCTGAGAACCTCCGGTTCTCATTCTATACTGTGTTGCTATTTTTAAATACAGGTCGAGAGGCTCCTCGCTAGGCGTCTGGATTCCTGAAGCGGAGTAATCCCTGGGATGTTTTGGTTTATCAGTTTATGTATATATGTACTTAGTTACTTAGCTTGCTCTCCAAGAAACTTGTTATTTTGTTCCTCACAGAGGTTACAGGAGAGTTAGGACTTTATTTCTGTATTTTGTGTATTTTGGGACGCTGGTATATATATGTAAATATTCTCCGGCCAGCCTTGGCTTCGCAGGCTGAGTCAGGAGCTAGTTTCACTGTATTCTTAGCTCTCTTTTCGTTCTTTTGCTTATTTATATCTATAATCTTTAGGTTTCTTAGCACACAAGTAGTTCTGTTTCTTGAGCGTTGCGCTATTTATTTTGCGATATTGTTTTACCCATTTTTCAAGGCTCCTAGTTAAGTACCTCTTCTCCTATTATTATATATATATTTCTATTTTTAGAGGTCGTAATACCTTACTATCTTAGTCTTATGACTTAAGCATAAGATTAAGTATGGTAGGGTGTTACATTATGGTATCAGAGCAGTTCGTTCCTATAGAGCCTGAGGGATGGACTGACTATGCTTCTGGGCATACTCTGGGTGTCTATACATGCTATTTAGGGTATCTAACTGATTTATGTGGCATGAATGCTCATGAGCATGCATCTGGGACTTTGAAATACTAGACTGGAGATATTGAGACTGATCACCTTGATATCACTTGTTTGGTATGAACAGGAACTAAATGGCGTCTCATGGGTGCGGTCGTGAGTACAATCAAGGTCGAGCCCCAGGTGTGTGAAAGATGTGCAAAGGTTAGCAGGAAGGTTGATAGCTCTATTCTTTTTTCTCGGCGTGTTGGCAGCCAAAACGTTGCCTTTCTTTAATCTGATGAAAAAGGGAATGGCCTTCGAGTGGGGCCTATCTTGTGACGAGGCCTTTAACCACTTCAAGAGGATCTTGTCGGAACCACCCGTGCTCGGAAAACTAAGAGAACGGGAGCCGTTGTACCTATATCTCACACTGACAGAAGAAGCTTTGGCTGCCGCTCTAGTGCGAGAGGTATAAGACCCCGGATTTTTAGAAATTAAATTACGAGATTAACTAAGATTTATGATATTTATTTATGATTTATACTTTCAGAAAATTATTTTATAAAAAGATAATTAAAGTTAAGTATGAGGTTTTAAGTTTTAAACCAATTAGCACTCATGTAATTCCATAGTAATGAGTATTTTTTTATTTATAATTTAAAACTTAGTAATTGAAAAACAATGAAAATTTTATATGCTATATTTTGAATATTTAGATTTTGAATCTGATTTTACGAATAAAGGAGAATTAATTTAATTATCTCCAATTTTTATTGAATTAGCATTTATTTAAAAATAATTTACAAGTTGATAATTAAATGGTACTTCAAAGATAATTATTTTGTATTTAATTTGGTTTTAAAATTATTACTCTATCCTTTTATTTTTATTAAAATGCTTGCTCTACCAAACTCCAAAATCCCCAAAACCAACCCTAATTTATACTACTCCTAACCCTAACACAACATACACCCCCTCGTACACACTCCTTAACCTAGCCGCCACCCCCCCCCCCAAAGGTCAAAAAAGAAAGAAAGAAAGAAAGGGAAAGAGAAAAGAGGGGACCGCGAGGGAAGAAGAGAGGAAGGGGGAAGAAGGACAGCGCCGACTGTGGAGGGAGAAAGAGATGAACCGCGAGGAGAGAAAGAAGACTCGCGCTACCGTCGAAGTCCCCAGAGAGAGAGAGAGAGAGAGAGAGAGAGAGAGAGAGAGAGAGAGAGAGAGAGAGAGCTTGCAAGAGAACCACCATTGCCGAGCTTCCATCTTGTCGTCACCGTTCGTGCCGTTGCCGTCATTGGAGCCGCGACGAGCTGCTGCCGTCAAGGTCTCCATCGTTGCCATCAATGGAGGTTTGTGAAGAGAGAGAAGACACGCGAGGGAGAGAGAGCCGCGGCCAGATTAGTCGCCACCGCCGCTAGGCCCGTCACCGTCACTGCGGGAGCTTCCTCCGTCACTGCTGCTCTCCGTTTTGAGCTTCACCACCGTGGTTGTAGTCGTCAGAACCACCACCGCAGCTACTGCTGCTCAGTTCATCCATTCCTCTTTAATTGCGGTAAGCATTTTCGTTCTAGAATCCTTGAAATCAGTATTCTATTATAATCTGTTAGAGATTCTAACGTGTTGGTGATGTAGGGTCGAGTTTCGGTTCTTGCATGCTGAGTTTAATGGTTGTTGCATGCGACACCAAGCTGCTGCATTGCTGCCAGAACTCTCTTTCGGTGTTCTGTTCGCTGGAAGTCATAACCGGAGCTGCTGCTGTTCCATTCTCTCGCTTATTCATAATTACGATAAGTTGTTCCTTGTTCTGAACCTATAGTCGATGTTCTGTTATATATTACTGAGGATTACGTGACATTAATATCTCAGGGTTAAGCTACTGTTGTCGCATGGTGCTTTTGTGGTTGTTGCTGCTGCGGAAAATAGTCAGATTTGATGCCGCTAATTGGGGGCCGAGAGAAAAGGGTTTTTAGGCACGTTTGGTTTTATGGATTTTGACTATTCAAGATACGGGCTTTTCTTAAAACAAACTCTTTTGATTCTTATGAAATTGTTATAAATCGATATTGATGCGAGAAATATAATTTTTGGTGATTATGTGAGTCTTATGGATTGACTGAGTTATTTTGGGTGAATGTGATTGTTTTTTTTTTTTATTGATTGAGTTGGCATTGTGGTAGTTAATAAAAACTTGATTTGGAAATCTTATTTATATATTTATATTGAAAAATGGTTTTCTGTTGGAAATATGATTTATATATTTATATTGAGAAATAGTTTTGTGTTGGAAATCTGATTTATATGTTTATATTGAGGAATGGTTTGATTTTAAAATTGTTGAAAAGGGTTGATAAATGTTATTTGGATGGAACTCTTGAAGGGTGGTAATGTCTGGGTTTTAGGGAAGGTGCTACTAAAATTTTTATAACTTTGAATCTAATTAAGTGATTAATTTTGGTTTAAGGACTGTGTTTTTGAGGAATATTGAGGTTGATTAGTGACGATTACGATTATGTGATGATGATAATGATTGTTATCAATTGAAATGAGATTTCGGTTGGAAGTGCGGAAGGTGCGTGGTAGGACATTCTTCCTCAGAATATTTTTCCCACATCTTTGTTCTATCCCCTCACCCTCCCTTTTCCATTGACCATCACTAACTCCAACACCATTCTCGACCTCGTCACATCTAACAGCACCACCATTCTTGTCGCATCTACAACTCAAGTGCTGCATGGAACCAATGCACATTGGAACGTTCATATTCAACACCCTCGCTTTGGTCCCTCTCTGCTAACATGTGGTACTTTCCCTCTTCTTGGCTTCGACACTGTCGTTGTCCTGCGCGTCAGTGTTCTTGCTGTTCTTAGTACGGCGGACCTGCCACACCGGGCTTGTCTGGCCCACGTGAACTCCGGGACGGCCTGGGCTGCTCGACCACTTCTTGCACTTGGAATCTCCGATAGAGTTACTTTGGGAACATGGCATGTTGTTCACTTTTCGGTTCGAAGACGAAGCTCTGACAAGTAATTTGTGTCGGGTGATAGCGTTTCTAGCAGACCTGCTCCTGGAGAAGGACCATATATTAATATTTAGTTCTGCCGCAAAACCCGATTCGCTACCCATTCTCTTAATCTCTTTCTTCTTCTCTTTTCCCTTCTACTTCTCTTTCTCTTTTGTGTTGTTGTTTTTTGTGTTTCTTCTTGAAAATGTCCTTCCAACACTTCGATGTGGAGAGAGTGGTGGTGAAAGTGGAAGATTTGGTTATTATGGCGGCTGATGAGGAAGCGTCAGGGTCTCAAGAGGTTGTGAGCTGTTCCGGGTTGGGTGGTGGATCGGGTTTGGATGGGAGGAGGTAGAGAGAGAGGAGGACGCCGTCGACAAAGAGTTCATAGGCAGAGTAGAGATTGGGCGGAGGAAAGGAGGGATTTTGGAGCATCCAAAACTCGAATTCGGATAAGGAAGTGGAGTCGGATCTTATGGCGGTGGTGCATGGTGATTCCATTATTAGAAGAAGATGTGAAGAGAGAAGTGAGAAGAGTGTGTTTGGATTTGTGAAGAGTAAAGAAGAGGGGTATTTACTGAATTATCAACAAAAATTTAAAGATTGGTCATTTTTGTCGGATAAAATGTATCTTATATGGGTATAAATTTAATTTCAATTTTTCATGGTCAGTTTTGTTAGCATCCAAATCTTTCATGGTCAGAAATGACTATTTACTCCACATATAAATATCTTTGTATATTATATCATTCTACACAACTTGAATATACATAATTTTTTTCTCTACTACTCTCTCTTACCTTTCTGACATGGTATTAGAGTCATAGTATCCTCCTTGAAGTAGATTATTTTACTTTCGATAAAATTATCATGTTTTTCACACTTTTTCTCCATGCTATTTTTCGTTCTCTTTTGTCACTACTTTGATACTTTCTCACCTCACCAATTAGATCATCCTCTCCATGTTGTCTTCCGTAGTCTAATAAGCTAAACAACACTATCATTCACCATTGGACGCGCCTCCACATGCCGCCAAAAACTCCTTGTCCACCTCTAATAGTCGTGCTTCTTCCAATTGTATTTTGAGCTCGTTTTGATGTTTTCATCCATCGCCAACCGTCCTATCCTCTCCATCGTGTCGTTCAAAGTTAAACAAATAAAACTCCACCCTCCACTGCCGCCAAACGCACCGGCATGAGTCGTCCTCAACCACCTTTATTTCCACCTGCAACATTTTTATCCATGTCGGTCATACTTCTGGTGTCTTCTTCCACCACCGACCACACTATTATGTTCGTCTCTCCATTTTGAATTGAACAAACTAAACCTCACCGTTGTCGGTATAACAACCCGAGCTTTTGAAAATTAAATATTGAGTTATTTATGATTTATTATATTTGTTGATAATTTTATTTAAAGAAAATTATTTTTCTAAAAGGTAATTAAATTAAATTTTATGATACTTTGAGTTTAAAAATTATCTAAATAATTGAGTATTTTCATATTAGGGATTTAATATTTTAATAATTGAAAATAATAAAAGTTTTATAAATTTAAATTGAATAATTAAAAATTTTGATTAATATTATAAACTAAAAGAAAATTTATTTATTTATCTCAAATTTAAAATTAGAATATTTAATTAAAAATAATTTATAATTTAAAAAATAAATAGTATTTTTAAAATTAATTATATTAGATTAAATTTGGTTTCAAATTAATACTCTACCCAAATCTTAATTCCCAAATCAAAATCCTAATTTTACCTAACCCTAACTCACCACCGCCATCCCTTTTCCCTTTACCCTATCCACAACCACACATGACACCCATACATAAAACACACACGGACTAGGAGTGTACATGAGCCGGGCCACACCAGGTTTGGCTTAACCCAGATCCAGCCCAAAATATAGCCTAATTTTTAGACCCTAACCCGATCCTAGACCCGATGAAACCTACGCACCTTTGGGCCGGGTAAAAACCGGGTCTTTAGCATATAAAAATCACCTAATCTCTAACCATTATTTCACAATTCACTAGTAAAATTCACTTAAAAAAATATAACAAGAACCAACTCTTCTCTAAAATTAAAGCATAACCATAATCAATACTAATATTATCTAATAACACCAAATATTTAAATCAATACAAATAACACAATATTATGCATTAGTCTAAAGTCTTATGCATTTTATACATAAAACATTAACTTATAATCTTATAATGACTAATAACACAAAATATTAAGGTTTATAATATTTAAATTCCACATAAGAATAGCCATCATCCATCACTAATAACACAAAATATTAATTGTGTATGATGACCAGGCTACCGGGCCGAGTTTGGGTGACCCGAGCCATGGTCCGGACCCGACCCAAAATAATGACCGGATCTATTTTTGAGATCCTTACCCGGCCCTAGACCCGATGAAATCACACTAAATTAGCCCTTAAAGTGTTCGGAGCCGGGCCAGGTCTTCGGGTCGAGCCAGGTCATGTACACCCCTAACACGGACACAAGGAGAAGAGAAGGAAAGAAACAGAGGAGAGAGAGAAATCCGAGAGAGCCAAGAGGAGCGGCCACTGCCTCGCCGCTGCCGTGTCCTGATGCCGCCGTCGCCTTCACGGAGGAGCCGTACGCGAGGGAGGAGAGCTGAGAGAGAGAGAGAGAGAGAGAGAGAGAGATCACGCTGCCACAACCATGTGGCGTCGCTGATGTTCCGTCGCCGTCGATGGAGCCGTGAGGAGCATCACCATCGCAGAGGAGGAAGACGTGCGAGAAGGAGCCACCACGCCTCACCATCACCGTGTTTTGTCACCACCGTTGAAGAAGCCGCTGCCACTGACCCAGTTGTGCCATCGCCGTCGAGCCCAGACAAGAGAGAGGAGACACAGGCCTAGAACCCCGACGAGATAGAGGAGCTGTCCTTGCATGTCACCGCCATGGAGAACCCCCGCTGTTGAAGCTCTGCTGCGGCTGCTGCTGCCATAGCCGCTGCTCTTCCAGCCACTGTCGTGGGTACTGCTAGTGTGATTTTCATTGTTGTGGATTGGAGGTTTCGGTTGAGTTGCATGTGGTTGTCGGGGCTGCCCTCACTGACGTCGCTGTTATTGCTAGTTCGATTTGAGTTTGTTGTTGACGTTGTTGCTGTGAATTTAGAATAGGTGGGTTTATCGCATTTAAATTCGACGGTTTCAACTAACTGAGGTAGGGGGTTTGTTCTAAAAGTATAAGTTTTTAATTTATGAATGCCCAAAAAGTTTATTAATTAATTGCAAATAATTTATGATTGTCTGGACTAATTGAATGATAAATTTGAGTAGGATTTGTAACTGTGAAAATGGCTGAACTTGATAAATATGTGTTAATTTCCTTATTATTTGGGATTGTTGAAAATTGTGATTTTTAGCTGATTGTGATGAAAGTTGACTATATATGAATTGGAAACAAGTATGCGATTGTATTTCTATGTGAATGATTTGCTAGAAATTTTCATTACATTGGATGAAATGTACTTGCGGTGTTTGTAAATGAAAGCTATGGTTGTATTTTCAAATTAAAAGATGTAAATAAAGGCTTAGAGGAGTTGAGTGATTTAAAAGAATAATAAATCCTTTTTCCAAACCTTTAAAGGACTTTTAAAGTTAAATTAAAATGTGAATTAAGGATTAGCAATGAGTTGATTATTTAAAATCTTTTGTCTGATAAATTATTGAGGGAATGTTGAAGAGTTGTTGAGAAGGAAGGAATCCATAAAGGTGGTGAAGTCTAATTTTAAGGGGAGATTTTGTCCGAGTTCTTGTAAAAGTATACAAAAAAGTGATTTATTTTAGAAATATGATTTATATATATTTATATTAAAAAACGATCTTTGTATTAGAAATCCGATTTATAGGCTTATTTTGAGAAATAATTCTATGTTGGAAAAGATCTGATTTACACATTTACTTATATTGAGAAAAGGATTTTGTATTGAAAGTTTGAGTTATACATTTATATTAAGGAGTGACTTGGGTTTGAAACCATTGGAAAGAGTTTGAGAAAATATTGGTTTGATTTATTGGTAATGAATTGAGAATTGAAAATGGTTTGGTTGAGACCCTTGAAGAGTGGCAAAGCCCGAATTTTAGAGAAAATGCTGCAGAAATTTTTATAAAACTCCGAGGCTTTGTGTAATGCGTTATTTAAAAGAAAATTTTACTTAAGAATTATATTATTTGATTTTGATTTATTAAGAAAAGTATTATGTTTTAAGTTCAATTTATTGAGAAAAGATTTTGTTTTAAGTTATGATTTGAATTCGGTTTATTAAGAAAAGGAATTTTTTATTCTTGACTAAACGTTAAAGAAGTTTGGATACGTATAAACTACACATTTTGCGGTTACGATTGATGAATGACTAAAAGTGTATCTTTCTGGTGATGTAGAGGTGTGAATGATTATGTGGTAATGCGAAGGTGTGATTGATTATTTGGTGATGCGGAGGTATGACAAAAAAGAAAAGGAATCAGAAACTATAAATGAAAAACATAATTAAGAATTGGTTTTTTTATTGGGCTTTGTGCCAATTACTAATGCAGGAGCACCCGCCTAACTGATAGCCTAAGGTTGTTAATGCGGGAATGTCCGCCTAACTGATAGTCTATTTCACTGTGATGCACATTAGAGATGCTAGCAAAAATTATTACGATTATGATCCGGCATAACTGACACGGGTAAACCTGTGATGGCGAGGTATCCTGATTGACATGGGTTTGCCCATGATGATACCAATGTGCCTGACTGACACAGTGGAGAAACCATATTTGGGGTTTGTCCTGGGTAACGTCGAGTTGCGAGTAGACAACTGACGCATAAATTCATGGCCTGCATAGGAAATGCATTCATTATATGCATTTGTGTGAATTGCATGAGTGTTCCTGTGTGTTGTGCTGTATTATTTGTGAATTTTCTTATATTTGATTTATGCGTGAATTGGTTGTGTGCTTGTATTGCGTGTGTACTTGTGCTTGTTGGTTTCTGTATATGTCAGGGATTAAGATAACCGAGAACTGATTATTGAAACTCAAAACTGAATGACATGACTGGGATTTGCTTAGAATGATTTAATTTATAGAGAACTAACTAAAGTCTTTTAAAGTTATAAAGTAATTATTTGCAATTTATTTCTTTACTCTCACGGCATTCACTGTCCTTACTCAGAACCTGCGAGGATGATATTCTCACCCCCCCTACAGGTTTCTTTTTCAGCGGCAGGATCAGGAATCCTAAGCACGGAGCCGCGACCGAACTACAAAGTTTTATGTATATATGTATTCGTATTTCAGTATTTAGTTCAGTCTTAGGTTTTATTTTTTCTCTCGTCGTTTATTGTTTTGGTTTTTAGAGGGATAAGACTTGTATTTGAGAATCTTTGAATAAGTCTATGTATATAATGCTATGTGAATATATACCTTTGTGATTAAGTGATTTAAAGTAAAGGTTTTTCGCTTTTCTTAATTAAAATTTCGGTTTGTATTCGTGAAGGTTTAATATTAAATAAATATAGTATGAAATTAAAGGTGTAGAAGTAGGTAACGCCTGGACTTTTAGTGCGATCATAAGGTACTAAAAGTCAGGGTGTTACAGTCAGAATGGTCACACGCCTCCACATGCCTCTCCATGTTTGCTGCCTCCATCTCCCTCTTCATCATTTTCCAATTCCAATCTAGATCATTCGTTTTGTATGTCAGATCAATAGTCCAGATCAAGGCCTCCTCTCTTATCTTGTGCCTCCAGATCTGTCCCGCTTCTTGATCCGTGTCTGCTTACGTCAACTAGGGCTGAGTCCGCACGCTGATGTGATATTCTCTTCCAATTCGATAATGCCACATGTCAACACACTGCTAACATGGTAAATTATTTGTTGATTGACGTGGCACTTCTATCTGGATCTTTTCTAAGGTTTTTTGGTATCTTCTTTGTTTTTACGATTTTTGCTCCGATTTTGCTATTTTTAATCTTTGTGGGATATTTATCTATTCTCATGGAAAAATCAGATGGTTTTTATCACCTTCCGATAGTTCACCATCCTCTAGCAGTTTTCCATCTCTCCGTAATTTGCCATCTTTTTGACAATTTGTCACATTTTCAGGAATTTTTCAACAGTTCGCCATCTTTCAATCCGTTTGGCATCTTTTTGACAGTTTACCACTTTTCTGCCAGTTTTGTCTGCGCCCGTTTTGTCGATTTCTACAATTTTCTTTATTTCGTTCTTTTAAATTAGCAGTCCTGCTACACATCCAAGTTTTTTTGCCAACCAAGTTAACCATAACCTAACAAAACCCAATTCTATAACACGCGCATTAAATCACGTCGTTCTTCTTCGTGCTTCTTCTTCTTCTTCTTCACGTTCCTCCTCCAACGTTTGTATCCCGCGTTCCTCCTCCTCCTCCTCCTCCTCCTCCTCCTCCTTCTTCTTTGTGTTCCTCCTCTTTTTCTTCACGTTCTTTCTTCTTCTTTGCGTGTTTCATCATCATCGTCGTTCTTTTATTGCTACTGTTGTTGTCGCATTTTTTTCTTTTCGTCCTCTTCTTCCTATTGATTTTGCAACATTATATATTTTTCTTCTTTATTTGATTTTTTTATTCTTATTAAGAGAGTAAAATAAGAAGAAGATGATGAAAAAGATGATAATGATGAAGAAGGAGGAGGAAGAGGAGTTTTGAGTTATGCAAAATTTATCAGAAAATAATACCAAAATTTTTTAACCGTTACACAGAAGCTTCTCAATTTTGACACCGAAATTATTTAATTGTGACACAAATTTTTAAGAGAGTTATCATTAAGTAATTTTGGACATTCTAGATTTAATTTCGATGCATTCTAGATCTAAATAAGATGCACTTTTGGTTTGAGCTTGTTTTTGAAATGCCCCTCAATTAACTCTGAAATTAAATCCAGAATCCAGCTCAATTAACTCAGAAATGCACCAAAATTATTTAATGATTGCGATACATAAACTCGATTCGAAAACAAGCACACAAACAAAGACTGGATCTTCTTCTTCGCATGTTTTTTCTCCATCGTCTTTCTTTTATTGCTGCTGTTGTTGCTGCGTTTTTTCTTTTCCTCCTTTTCTTCCTAGTAATTTTGTAGCATTAATTTTTCTTTTTTTTTATTTTATTCCTCTTAAGAGAATGAAACAAGAAGAATTATGAAAAAATGAAATAAGAAGAAGATGAAGAATAAGAAGCAGTAGAAGATGAGGAGGATGATGAGGAAAAGTTTTGAATTATGCAAAACTTATCAGAATAAAAATACATTGAAATTTTTTAACAATAATACATAAATTTCTTAGTTTTTACATTGAAATTTTGCTATAAATGCACAAAATGTTTTCTTTAATGTTGCATTTTCTGTCTTCTTTTTTTTCCTTATTTCTTTCTTTCTTTTAGTTGAATGAATGTAGATTCATCCTCTTCTTAGTAATTTTGCAGCATTATGTGTTTTTTTTTTCTTTGTTTGATTTTTGTTTTTATTCTTGTTAAGAGAGTAAAATAAGAAAAAACTTGAAAAGGTAAAACAAAAAGGAAAAGATAAATAAGGAAAAAAAGATGATGAAATAGAAGAAGCACCAGAAGATGAGGAAGAAGAAGATGAAGAGTTTTGAATTATGCAGAACTTATCAGAATACAAATACACCAAAATTTCTTAACAATAATAGATAAATTTCTTAATTTTTACACCGAAACTTTGCTACATAAGCACAAAAATGTCTTTTAATGCTACATTTTTTCTTCTTTTTTCCTTATTTCTTTCTTTCTTTTTTCTGTTATACATGTAAGAAGAAGACGACGATGATACTAATGATGATGGAGGATGAGCAGGAGGAGAAAAAGGAAGGAAGAGATCGAAGAAATTCAAATGAGAAAAGAAAGAGGAAGAGGTGGAGGTGGTGGTAGTGACGATGACGATAAAGGAAGTTAAAGAAATTCCAATGAGAAAAGGAGGAGGAGAAGTAGATGGTGGTGACAACAATAAGGGATAAAAAAGAATGTGTGCACGTAAATTTGAAACATTAAAAAAAAAACATGCGCAAATGTATGTAAATGACTTGGTTAGACTTGGTTAAATAAATCACTTGGTTGTAGAAATTTATCCTTAAATAAGTTTCTAACTCAAGTTGTCACTTGAATTTGCGAGAGATGTAAAAATATATTAAACAATAAATGGTTATATTAAAAATAACTTACAAATAAATTATTTTGTGTTTGAATTTTTTGCTCTAAAAGTGTTTATTTTATAAAAATGTAATAAAAAATAATAGTATCATGAGAGAAATCATATTTTTTAGCTTCTCTATAAATTTTTAAATAGCTTCTTAGAAAAAATAATTTAATTTTAAAAATTGCACACATTAATACTACTACTTTTCATAAGTCATAAACTCAAAAAAAATTACTTTTAAAGCTTTTAAAGCTTCTGAAACAGGCCCTAAGACCAATTGGCGCAACTTGAGTTTGCGAAAGATGTAAAAATATATTAAAACCAATTGGCAATTCATTAGAATTGTTTAACATATTTAAATATTTATGATAAGATATTAGGTTTTTATTTGTCAATTTCTTTAATCTATAAATATCTTTATATATTATATCATTTCACGTCATTCGAATATACACAAAGCTCTCTCTTACCTTTCTGACACCACTAATGGGAAAAATACCAAAGGGAGTAAGGGACTGTGTTGAACACCATTTACTAAAAAAAGAGGTTTTGTGCATATGCCAATAGCTACTTATCTCAGGAATAGTTCTAACATTTACTGATTTACAACTCAGACCAAAGAAATGAAACGTAATCATGTCCTTTGTGAAACCTTTAACTACAATTCTGAGAACATTCTCCCATTCTTGTTCATTTTGCTTCTTGAAGTGATGCGCGTATGGTCACGGCGTCCACCATTTTATTTATGCTGCAAATTAGACCCAAAATATTATCAGAACAATTGAAAAGTGAATGTTACATAGTTAGAATTGCTTACTAAGAATATGGAGTATATATACTTGTACGAAAGAAACTCACCAGAAAAGGAAATCTCCACTAGAGGCCAACTTCTCAGAAATCCATTCTGGTGCTAGTTCTAGCAACAAATTCAATTGTTCTTCTACTTCTCCTGAGAATAATAGAATAAAGAAAGTAAATTTAGAGTGGGGGAAGCTAGAAAATAGTCAATCATATTTTTTATTATAGAACAGGGTCTTACTTCTATCAACAATATCACAATTGCCAGAGATTATCTTGCTCACAAGCTCCTCTTTCGTGATAACGGAGCGGTTCATTGACTGGAGCAAGAGGTGAATCATGTTAAAGATCTTAGGTAGGCCAGCTATCATTTTTCGCCGTCTCTTTGCTTGTGAAATAGCTGGATCTCTTTCCTCCATTGCTTGTATTTCCTTTTCTCTAATCTGCAAAGAGTAAAGGCATTGTTACTCTTGATCCGACTCTAGCAATAGAATAAAATGAGGCTAGATAGATATTCGGTCCAAAACTGTGGAACTACTCGTGACATAGATGAACAACATTGCAGAATGTGAAATAAGAGTTTCAAATCCTTATTTCAAAATTTTTAGACCATGACAGAAAAAGTAGCTTTAATTCCATAGAGAACATTTGATGAAATTATTTAAAAATAATGAGTTTTTCATGTGAAGGGGCATCCAACGAAAAAGTAGCTGCAACACTATATTGCAACAAGCCAACAACATATTTTAGCAGTGTAATTGATCAGAAAACCAACAGAATATTAATGCTAATCTGTAACTATTTCTTCATGTAGCATTATAAGGAAGCAGAAGGCATACCGATTGCAGAAGACTCTCAGGGAGAACATCCAAAAGATCATCATATTCTTCCTCTGCCTCCTTATTTTTAACTGGAGTTTCAAATTTCTCTTTCTCTGCAACCTTATTTTTAACCGGAGTTTCGAATTTCAACGACCTTAACGATGGAGGTGGGCGCCTAACCAACTTGTTAGTAGTAGTGGAAGAGTTATCCTCTGGACTCATGAATTGTCTCTTAGGAGGCGTAGGCAATGCAGGTGTTATGCTGGCTGGAGTAGAAATACATTTGGCTGGGGTTGACACAGCATCAAAGCATTTTTGAGACCCATTATTTTCTGTATGTTCAATGGTTTTGCATGGAGTAGCAAGTGGAGCACTAGATGAAGAACAATTTGTGAGGCATACTTCATTACTGGCTCCTTCTGAGGTAGGTTTTTCACTCAGGCTTGACTCTGAATCCGGTAAAACCACGGTTTGCAATGAATCTGATGGCAATTTTTCCAGTGCATTTTTATCTGTTCCATTTTCCTTCAACCTCTGAGAGAACCGTCTTCTGAAAGATTGAGGCACATGAGAGGCTGCTGATGGTTGCTGGTTAAGGGATTCAATTGATGTCCTAACAGGTTCTAAGTCTATTTCAGTGTCATTATCCGGAATGACTGCCGATGATACTGTTGAAGGGTGAGCTACATCTGCATCCGATATTGTCGCCTTAGATGAGAAAGGCCTTGTCAATATGTCTGATAGACGATGTTGCTTTGGGTTGAATGGTTCGGGTAGCGCTTCTTCCGGAATTTCATCTCCCTAGATGTAGAAGCACATTTTATATCAAATGACAAATGATTTAAGAAAAAAGAACAATCAATCAAATTGAGATTGCGGTACTAACTTATCAATAAAGCAATACAAGATTTCCTACCTATTAAAAACTTCTTTTGATAATGACACCATCATGTCATTGTGCTATTCACCAAATAAAGTTTTCCATATATCAAAAGCTATATTTCCCAGTACCATACATCTCATATTTTCAACATTGATTCATTAGAATTCCATTGGACGATTCTTAGTTTCTTACAAGTAAAGAGGGAAAATAAAATTGGAAAAGTAACTGATGCAATTCTGAACTTGAAAAGGCAATCAATGCTGCAACCAGCACAAAGCAATGTGATTCAACAAGTTAATGTTCAACATAAATTTTATCAATCAAACACTGTAGTTGGAGAAACTTGCATACCCCAGGATGGGATTCAACAAAATCTCTCAGCCGTGCACGGAACAACTTCCTCAACAGCATGCCCCGGCCGCCTTCGGTTGGCGACTTTGATTCATACTCCACCGCATCATAGTTAATAGTGACATGCAGATCTGGCTTCATACAACTTGTCTTCTCATCAAACACTAAAACCTTCTTAGCCACAATTGCCTCGGGCAACACGAATTTCAACTGAGCCAAATGACCAAGTGTAAACCTCCTAAACAAGCCACAAGTCACAAATCATTTTTTTTATCAAAAACCTTGAACCAACAACATTTGAACATAAAAACTATAGAAAATAAAAAATAAATGAAATAAACGAAGCAGAAGGCAACTGTAACTTAAAAAAAAAAAGGAAACTTAAAACTCTTTAGTCCTCAGAGATCTAAAACCACCAACATAAAACTACAAATTATGTAATAATATCTCTCTAGAAATAAATTACCATAGCAGTAGCAACTATCACTTCAATTACACACTCATACCTATCAGTTAAACTTTCAATCTTGTGGCTGATTTTGGAGAAAGACGGTGTCATTCCTTTCATGCGCAGCAATCGAATCGAACAATCCAACCTAGCAAAATACTCGCCCAAAATCTCATACCTGCCAACACACAAAAAAAAAATCACAAATCCAAAACTCACAAATTGAAAATAAAGTAAACAAAGTTCAAAGACTTAGATATATTACTTTTCGGGAAGCTTGAAGGCTTCTTCTTCATCGGAACTGGTTTTTTGTGGTTTGCTCGGCGAACGCAGCTCGATCTGCCTCCTCGCAGATTTGTCGCCAAACGACGTCGTTTCATGGCCGCGCTGCTCCTGGAGGCCCTTGGCAACTCTCCGCACCTCCGACAACGAGAGCGCTACGCCACGATTGCGCGTGCGGCGCGTGTGGCGCGTCAGCTCCGGTGGCTTCTCCGGTGTCTTGGTATTGAGCGAAACCGAATCTGAAGAAACGAGTTTTGAGCTCAGATCCTTGTGTTTCTTCGATCTGCATGATGAAGATGGTGAAGCCTCTAACGAAGATCTCATTTTTTTAATTGGATCTGAGATTTTAATGAAAAATAAATATAAAATAAAATAAAAATTTGGTGGGAAAGGGAAAAAAATTGGGGTTGTGTTTATATAGTGGGGTTTTGTTTTGCGCGGGAATGGGTGGCACGTTTGTTCCCGCCAAAATGTCCCGTTGGTTCCCGCGAGTGGTGGGTCTAATGGTGGCGCATGTTTGGTGGGCCTATTTATGGGCCTTGTCTGAGGTACAATTTTGGCCTATTTGCGCTTTATTGTGTAAATGGGCTTCGGCGATTTGGGTTGGGAAAGAAGCGAAGTTTAGAGAGATTACTTTGTTGTAGGGTTAAATGACCACAAGGTCTATACCAAAAACAAAGAAAAGACCACAAGGTGCAGACTGAAAATAGGAAATGATGAAAAAAATAAAAATCAATGAGGATTAAGGAGAAAGAAGAAAGCAATGGAAAAGGGAAACTTGTGGGGCAGGTAAATTAAATTATTAAATAGATAGTGTATATAAAATAATAAAATACAAATGCAACTTACACTACGGAAGTGGTACCTTGAGAATTGGTATTGTAATGGTATCTTTGAGAATTTATTCCTATTTATTCCTCTCTCTTGTACCAAATTAATAAGCACTACACCAAGTCACCAACATTAGATTATGTAAATTACAAAAATGTTAAGTCACAACAAAAATGTTATATACATACTAAAAGCTAGTCGCATGATATATATATTGATTTACAGTTTTAATTTCATAATTAATCACCAAAATCATTATAATTATCATATTACAATAATTATATTTATAGTAGTATAATTTAAAAAAAATTATGAAATATCAAATACATAGCTTTATATGATAATTAATTAATGATTGGTTTTTTTATACAAGTGTAAAGTAACATGATTGATAAGATTAATATGAAATAGCTTTTTGTAACTAACTAGTGTTTTTATCCGTAATAACATTATAGAAATATAAATTTTTTTAAATTACGTCAGTCATAACATTATAGATTATGGAACAAAAAATTTATAACATTAAACTACTTTTATAAAAAGGTCGAACAAAAGTCTTTATCGACTAAGAAAACCAGGGTCTCTGTAGATAAAAAAAATTAAATAATAAATCTTTTAGTTATTATTTTTATATGAAAGAGTTTTAAATTTTACTAATAATGAATTTTAACATTCGTTATCTAAAATTTGAAAGAATTTAACGTGTATACTTTTATATTTGATTAGGTGTTAAGTCTGTTGTACAAATAAAAATAATTAATTATGCTTGCTATTTAAAAATAATATTTTTCTCTATATATAAAAATATAATTAGATATTAGCATAAAAAATTTATATTAATAGTTATAAATTAACTCAAATTTATTTTTTTTAAAAAATAATTGAATCTTGATTCTAACTTTTAATCACAACATGATTATTTTCTCTAAATTATATGTAATAAATGTTTGAAGAAAAAGAAATAAAAATATATATTAGAAAGATAAGCAGTAAAAATTTAAACTAGATAAAAAAAATATGCATATAATAATATTTTTTATTTAAATTATATTATGTTGTTAATTTTATTTTTTATAGAACGGAAAGGTAGAGAAAAATAGAAAATGAGAGAAAAGAGAGAGAAAGATAAAGAAGAAGAATGAGAGGGGGGTTTGTTAATTTTGGAAGCTAAGAAAAATTTTTATTTTAATTATAATAAAAAATATATGGTGACATATTTTGATTTGTCAAATTACTAATATAAAATATAAATTATAAATTATATATATATATAGTGAGAAGGATAGAGAGAAATAGAAAAAAAAGAGAGGTATATAAGAGAATGTAAGAAGGAGGTTTACTAATTTTAGAAAAAAATATTTTCTCTAAATTTTAATAAGAAAGTGTCATGTGACACATTTTATTTAGTTATTAAATTAGTTAGTAATATATAAATATAATATATAATATAGTTATATTTAATTTTAACATTTTAGTTTTAATTTTTAATTTAATTTTAATGCAATTAGAGAATGTCATGTTGTATATTTTGATTTGTCTAATTTATAAACTGGTCATTGATAATGATATATAAGAAAGATAGAATGAGCGAAGGAATGAGAGAGATAAAAAAAAGAGAAAGAGAGGAGGGGAGAACTCTTTAATTTTGGAGGAAAATATTTGACTTCCATTGTAGTGAGTGAGTGACATGTAGCACATTTTGGTTGTAAAATTAGTAATATACTAGTGTTTTTGCCCGCATTTTGAAACTATGTTGACTTTGTCCTGACATTATAGATAACGGTAGAAAAGATTTATAGAATCAAATTACTTTTATAAAAAGGTGGTAGGGGACAAAGGTCTTCGTCGACTAAGAAGACCAAACTCTCCGTAGATACAAAAAATCAAATAATAAGTTTTTTTTGTTATTGTTTTCATATGTAAGAGTTTAATTTTTTACTAATAGTTAATTTTAACATTCATTATCTAAAACTTTAAAAATTTAATGTATATACTTTTACATTTTGATTATGTGTTAAACTTGTTGAACAAATAAAAATAATTAATTTTTATGTTTATTATTTAAAAATAATATTTTCTCTCTCTATATATAATTAGATATTAGTATAAAAATTTTATATTCATAGTTATAAAATTAACTCAAAATTAATTTTTTAAACAATTAAATTTGAATTCTAATTATTAATCACAACATTCGTATTCTCTCCAAATTATATGTACTAAATATTTAAAGGAAGAGAAGTAAAAATATAGATTAGAAATATAAATAATAAAATTTAAAATTTAATAAAAAGCTAAAAAAATATGTATATAATAATAATATATATTTTATGTTAATAATATTATTGGATATTTTTAATTATATTATTTTATTAATTTTATTTTTTATAAATTAAAAGGATAGAGATATATAAAAAATGAGAGAAAAAAGAGAAAGATAAAAAAAAGAGAGATGGGGTTTGTTAATTTTGGAGGAAAAGATTTTAATATTTTAATTGTAATAAAATAATATCTTGTGACATATTTTGGATTATCAAATTAGTAATATAAAATATAAATTATAAGTTATATATAGAGTGAGAAGGGAAGAGAGATATTGAGAAGGAGAGAAAGGTAGATAAAAGGATGGATGAATGTAATTTATTAGTTTTAGAATAAAATATTTTATCTCAATTTTAATGAAAAAATATTGTGTGATATATTTTGGTTGTTAAATTAATAAATAATAATATAATATAATTATATTTTAATTTTAATTTAATTTTACTTGTAATTAGAGAATATTATATTGTATATTTTGATTGTCAAATTTATAATTAATCATTGATAATATATAAAAGAGATAAAATAAGTGAAAAAATGAGAAAGATATAGAAAGGATCAAAGAGAGAAAGAGCGGACAAGAAAATTCTTTAATTTTAAAAGAAAAAATTTAATTTTAATTATAATGAAAAAATGACATGTAATATAATTTAATTATAAAATTAATAATATATAATAAATAAATAGATGAATTTTAACACTAAGAAAAAATACAAAGAGGCAAATATTTGGTTCAAAAATCATAATAATGAAAGATGAAAAGACAACACAAAAAATTTAGAGAGATCACAAATAGGAGGGATAGAGCTGAATTCATCTATTTCTATGTCTAAGATAAAGTACTCAATTACTCATATTTCAAATAAGTTCAAAACTAGCGGTGGCAAAATGGGTTACTCAATTAATCATATTCCAAATAAGTGCAAAACTAGGGGTGGTAAAATGGGTTGGGGCCGACCTGCTAAACCCGCCAAAAATGTGGGTCGGGCTAGGATTTGAAGTTCGTCAAATTAAAAAAAAATCCACCAAACTCGCACCGTCAAATTGGCGGATTTTGGCGGACGGGGCGATCCGCCGGGTCGAAGATTTTTATTTTTCTTTTTTTTATTAAATAAAAGAGTGATTACTATTATAAAATTAATAATTATAGAATTTTCAAACACTTTTTTTTAATTCTTCTTTTAGTTATTAACTTTATTTATTTTATTTTACAATTTCGTATATTTGCTCAAATTATGTGACTTATTTTTTAAAATAAAAATGATTCTATTGACAAATATTATTTTAAACAATTTTATTGAAGTTAAAAATTAAAAAAATATAGTGAAAAATTATATTATAATTTGACTATTTTTTTTGTATTTAATTTTTTAATTATTATTTTTTGGTTAATTTTAATGAATTTTATTTTTCAAAAAAAAAAAAAGTCAAGCAGGCTAACCCGCCAATCCACCATAAAACGGGGCGGGTTAGCATTTTGAACCCATATTAGTTGGCGGGCCGGGCCAGACCGGCCCACCCCATTTATAGGGCGGGCGGGTTGGGACGGACTGGCCCGCTTTGCCACCTCTGTTCAAAACCAACCCACCCAACCCCTCCCCCCCACAAAAGGCTCCAAGTGTGAATTGCATTTAATAAGTGCAAGATTTTAGTCATTGTTAGAAATAAGTGAGTAATTTAAAAAGTGTATTATTGAGTGAGTTCAAAACCAACCCAACCCCTTCCCCCCCCCAAAGGCTCCAAGTGTGAATTGCATTTGAAAAGTGTAAGATTTTAGTCATTGTTAAAAATAAGTGAGTAATTTAAAGAATGTATTATTGAGTGAGTTGAAAGGTATAATATATAGAGGTATATATAGGTATTAGAAGAATTAAAATAATAAAAGTATATAATTTTATAATTAATATACAGATATTTTATATAAATATAAATGATACTAATCGATCTAAATTGATTATAATTTATTCTTTAATATCCCTCCTCGAACTCAAGTGGGAGCTAAGGATAATATATTGAGTTTGGATACTAGAGTCAAAAAACGAGTAGGATGATGAGTTTTCGTGAAGATATCAGCAGTCTGATCCAGAGTTCCAACAGCGACGAGGCGAATAACATCAATAAGGGACACTGCCGGACAAAGTGACAATCAATTTCAATATGTTTGGTATGTTCATGAAACACATCATTATGCGTAATCTGAATAGCACTGCAATTATCACAAAAGACATCGGTTGGGGATGACTGAGGAGCACCCAAATCTATAAGAAGCCAACAAATCGAGACAACCTCAACAGTGGTGTCAGCGAGAGCACGATATTCAACTTCTGTGCTTGATCGAGCAGTGAACGTTTGCTTCTTAACTCACCAAGAAAGGAGAGCGTGGCCAAAAAACAAATAATAACCAGTAGTAGAACGACGATCAGTGGGATCACCAGCCCAATCAACATCTGCATACGCTTGAAGAGACAAAGATAAATGGGCAGAAAAATAAAGATCATGAAATAGGGACATAAGGTGCCTTTGATGTAGCAAAAAATGTGAAGAATTGCCGTTAGAAAAATGTAGACGGAACTGCCACAAGAAATCGCAGATGAAACTACCACAAAAAAGCGCAGACGGAACTACCAAAGGAAGCGCAGACGGAACTGTCGTAAAGAAACGTAGGAGAAACTGTCAAAAGAATGGCAAACTTCCCAAAAAATTCCAAAATGTGGTAAACTACGAAGTGATGGTAAAATGTCAGAGGATGACGAACTGTCGGAAAGTGACAAAAAAATATATATTTTCTCCATAAAAATAGGTAAGTAGCAGATGACAATAGTGTTTGATTCATTAGATTCGAAAAGACACAAGACAGAGAGCATAGGCTAATCGGTAAGGTAAGAAAAGTATCAAAGTATTGACAAAAGAAAAGAAAAAAAAAATGACACAAAAAAAAATACGAAAAATACGGTAATTTCATCAGAAAAAAATAAACTTATCCTCCTCAAAGAGGATACCATAATTAAAACAAATGAGTAATCTGAAGAGTATATTATTGCGTAAGTTAAAAGGTACAATACATAAGGATATATATATATATATATATATATATATATATATATATATATATATATATAGGTGTTAGAAGATCAAAATAATAAAAATATACAATCCTACAATTAATACACATATATTTTATCTAAATATAAATGATACTAATTGATTTAAATTAATTCTAATTTATTCTTTAACAGATATAAATGAAAAGGAAAAAATATTTATTGGAATAAACTAATTTATAGTTATCATTTTTTCTTTTGTTGGTAACTTGCATCCAATTAGTTTTATCTCTAAAATAAAAAAAATCTTAACTATTGTTTTTTTTATTCTTATAGTTGGAAATTGTATTTGTGATTTTAATTATTAAGAATATACTGATATAAATTCTCAAAATATTTCTAAGATAATTAATTATTATTTAATAAAAATATGAGAGATTTTTTAGTATTTTTACATAATAATTTTACAGTAATGCTATATGATTAAGTTATTTTGGCAATTAAATTTAAATAAATTGGTTTAATAATTTATTAGCACAATAAAAATCTGTTAAAAAAAAGCATAAAAAAAAGAAGAAGAAAAATTTAATTAAATTTAACTATTAAAAATTAAAATAATTTATTTACTCATAATTTAGCATCATTTTAAATCCGTGTTATAAAAATATTTTATTTTCAAGTGAATAAGTGATTATATTTGGGTTTAATATATATTTGGTGACGCAATTTCTAAAATTATATTTATGTTCTTGTTATAATTCTTGATATTTTGGTTCAATTTTTTTCATATTTCTATGTGAATTTTTATTTATTGATTTGCTTAGTTTTTCATTTTTTCAGACAAAAAGGTAAAAATATTTAAAAAATATCTTTTGTGATTTATTTTTAAAAATAATAAATTGTTGAAGTTGATAATTATAAATAGAAAAATTATATCATTTTTAAAAATTTCCCTTCATAATAATAATAGTTTAATTTTAATATATTGAATTGTAAAATATTTTATATTGTTGTTCAATTATATTTTTTTAGACAGGATCAATATAAAAAATAGTTACTTTTGTTGATTATAAAAAAAATTATTTTTATTAATGTGATATTAAATAATTAAATATACGTTTAAAATTGTTTTAGAGTACTAATAAATCAAAATTAAAACTCTAATAATAACTGATTTTCATCTCAAATCACATCGTTTTTTTAATTTGAAACTATTTGTTAAATTCAAAATTAAAATATTTAAAAGTTATGGGATTAAACTATTTTTATTAATGTGATATTAAATAATTAAATATATTTAAAGTTTTGGATTGGAAACTACGAAGTTAAATTCTAACAATAATATTTGCATCTCAAAATAATATTTTATTTTCAAGTGATTATCTTCGGATAAAATTTATATTTGAAGATACAAATTTAAAATTATTTTATTAAAAAAATTATTTTTACTCATGTTATATTATGTGATTGAGTATACGTGTAAATTTATTTTATATTTACAGAATATTAAAATTAAATTCTTATAATAAAATAGTATTCATTTCAAATTATATTAGTTTAGTATTTTTTTTTTTTGTGATTTGAAACTACAAAGGACAAAGTTAAATTCAAAATTAAAACATTTAAAAGTCATGCGATTAAATAGTATTTAAAGTTTTAAAGAAAAAATAATTAAAAAAAGAAAGAAGAATTACCCTAGTGTTACGCTTCCTAGTCGTTTTTAGTTGTTCTTGTTCCTCTCTCCTTCCAACGCAACTACGTTGCAAAGCCAAGAATTAGAAAGCTGAAGAGAAGAACTTCTTCACAACCAAAGTCAATTAAAACCTTATATCAAAATCATATCATATCAAATATCAATTTTTTTTTTAATAATATGTTTTCCATTTTTTTGATTGACACTGTAATTTCCTCTTCTTCCACGCAACCATAAGAAACAAAATTAAAAAGAAAACCCTTTCTCTTCTTCTTCTCTTTTTCCTTTCTTTGTCTTCTTCAATCACCGCTTGGTTTCATTCAATCACCTTCCAAACTTGTCTCATCCTTTCAATTCTTCAGCTTTCACTGCCCTTTTCCGCCTTTCAATTTCATTTACCTATTTGGGTATCCCTAAATTCTTTTTATCCAACAACACTTTCCCCATGTCCACCTCTTAGTTCAAGGTAAATTCCTTTCCCTCTTTATATGCATAAATTTCTGTTTTTTAAATCATGGTGTTGCTCAAAAGCACAGCCTTTTCATGTTTTGCTCAGTTTCCTGTGGTTTTACGTTATACTGAATAAAGGGTTTGCGAATGATTCAGGAAGATTGTTAATTTTGTTTCTTGCGTTTCACAATTATTGTTTTTTATGCGTTTTTTGTTTAGTGGAATTATGTTTTGCTGCCAAGACTAGTTCTCTTTTATTTTATTTATTTATTTTAACTGGTTTAGCTCTGCTTACTAGTGTTTAAAGGTGTATATAGAATTTGTCCCTTTGTGTAGTGATCATTCATGATATGTGCAAATGCAATGCATTGTCTTTTGATGCTGTGTCTCACTTAAACGCCTCACTGTATTGGATTATTTGGCTTAATTTTGATGCTCTGTGACTTAGGCTTAGCTATTACTTATTCGGGGATTTTAGTTTCATGCTAAGACAAGAAGGTTTATAATCCTTCCTATATGCAATGCCTTTCCAAATGGGGAAAAAAGGACAAATCTTCTTGTAGCATGTCCACGGCTGATGAGGTCGGAAACTTTATCTGTTTCTTGTCGATTAGTTTGGACATGATCCTATGCATTCGGGCCGTACATTCGTGTGCCATGTTTTATGGTTTTTTTCTGCACATTCAGTCCATTGTGTTATGTGCTGTTATAGATATGTTATACTAGTGCGGAAATTGCTTTGAGGTAGTTTATGATAAATGCATTCTTTCGTAAGCATAGATGCCATTGACAACATCTTTTATGGAGCTGATTGAAGCCGATGATATAACAGCTTAGTCCTTAAGGAGTTTTACCATTTTTCTTGAGTTACTAATTTATTTTGTGCTCTTTGAACTTGTGTTGGGTGTCTGAATAGGACAACTGCATTAGCAGCAGCCCACACTCATAAATTTTTGTAATGCTTGTTCAATTTGTAGCTTAGAATGCTAAATTATGACATAGTATCTCGTAATTTTCTATTTTTGTGCTGTCTCTGGAAGATAAGATACTAATTCTGATTTTGTAATGTTTGTAGAATTTACCATTTAGGTATTTGGGGCATGGACTGGCTGTTTATGCCCGCCTTCCGTGTCTGTGAACAATGTTTGGCAGACAAAGAGATGCAAGTTCTTTCAGTATCTTCAAATGGAAAAATAAAGGTAAATCATCAGTAACAGAAGGTTTACTTCAGGATGTTCCACCAGAGGTCGAATTGTCTGATTATAGAAGGTTACCGAGTCCAGGCAGTGAAAGCCCTTCAGGGCTTCTTAATGGCGAGAGCCTAAATGTTGAACCGATCGCTGATTTGGATCTCTTCTTTGAAAGGCTTTACAGCTACTACTGTGAAAAGGGGCTTTGGTGCATCATTACAAAGTGGATTGTTGAACTTCTTAGTCTAGGATTCACCATATGCTTTTCAGGATTCTTTTTGCTATATGTTGATTGGAATGGGCTCCGTAATGCGAAATGTGGGATGGATGCAGTTGAATCCGGAATGAAGCCCTGTGATCTTTCTAAAGAAGCTCTTAATAGACACCCTTTAACCCCGCTAACGCTGACGAAAGTTATCATTGTTGGATACCTAGGAATATTTTCTATATATTGGATATTCTGCTTCTTGAGGTTCTTTGCTCAACTAAAGGATGTTCTGGAAATCCGACAGTTTTACTATGATAGGTAAGTATGAACTATAAACAGTTAAATGTATTTGAAGGAAGTGATCACTTTTGCATTAATGAAATATTTCTAATTTTGCCTAATTACTGTGATTTTATGTAGTCTTCATGTTACCGACAATGAAATTCAAACCATGCCATGGGCTACGATTATTGAAAAGGTTGTTCTGGTGCAAAGTTCACGACAGCTGTGTGTCGTAAAGGATCTTTCTGCTCATGACATGGTGATGAGGTTGATGCGGAAGGAGAACTACTTGATTGGAATGCTTAACAAGGGTGTGCTTGCTTTTCCAATCTCTCAATGGGTCCCCGGTGCTGGTCCTAAAGTGAAATCTGATCCAAATGGAATAGAGCATCGTCTAATACTAACCAAGACCCTAGAGTGGACTTTGAATTGGTGCATACTGCAAAGCATGTTTGATAGGTAAATATTATATGCATATCCTTTTGTTGTATAAGCAGTGTATTCCATATCAGTCAGTTGTGTGTGTATACAACAGAAGATTAGGGGTCCTCACGAAGAAACTATTGATACCACAACTTGTTAATACATGGCCTTAAACAAATCCCTGAAAAACCTTAAATCCTTTTTTTTAATCCTTATGTAGAGCTGTAAAATGCCATATATTGCTGTTTACAAACTACACATTAACAGGGTTATCTTTTGCATTCTTAGGGTGCGCTTGGTTTGCGTTTTCATTTTCTGTTTTCATTTTTTAGTGTTTTCTGTTTTCTGGATTTTGTGAAAGAAAAAGTGAAAACAGGAGGTGAAAATAGAAAATAGGATTTTATTGTTTTCACTGTTTTCACTTTTTCATTCACAAAATCCAGAAAACAGATAACACTGAAAATGAAAATAGAAAATGAAAACGCAAACTAAATGTACCCTTATATTTCAATTAAATGTGTTGAATACTTAAATTTCTAATTTAATGGGGTTAACATTTATATGTTTAATTTGGCAAGTAATGAAATTTGTTTTTTGTTGTAATGTCAAAATAGTAAAATTGTGAATGATAGACAGTAGAGCCTAAACAGAGAGAAAGAGATTGGCCTTTTTCGGTTAATGCACTAACCGAAAATGGTTAATGCACTAACTGAAAATGAATAACTCTTTGACCTGAAGTTTGTGTGCTAATTGAATGATACTTCTCTAACCTATTTGACACTATTCTATTTTAATAACTGTTAAACCGTATTCTCTTTAGCTAAAATGCTTTGGATACTCATGGTTCGCGTTATAATTTTCATTATATCAATATATCATTTATGTGGCGATATATTTAAGTGATTTATATGAGGGTGTTCATTTTATCATTTCATTTTTAATTAATGTTTTCTTCTTTGAACATGCTTTCTCCACAGAAACTTTTACGTCCGAAGGGATTTTGTGTCGAATCCAAGGACATTAAGGAAGAGGCTTACGGTTGTGGGGCTTGCAATGCTTTTCCTTTCTCCATTTCTTGTCATATTCATGCTAGTATATCTCTTCCTAAGGCATGCTGAACAATTTTATAATCACCCAAGTACAGCTTCATCTCGAAGATGGTCAAATTTGTCAAGGTGGATCTTTAGGGAATTCAATGAGGTATCATCATTATGTTCTTGAGCCTTTCCTTTCCCTGGGTCTTTTACCTTTTGCATGAGAGCCATGTTAGTATCTTTAAATAAAAGAATTATGCTAGTCACCAAAAATATAAAATAAAATAAAATAGTACTAGCAAAGGTGAACAGAATAATCCTTATTGAATGGTAATCAACTATTACTCATAGGAATACGATATTTTTCTCGATTTGGCATGTGTGTCATTGCATGCATTTTGAATATGGTAAAAAATTTGCAATCTTGCATTCATGATATATTATTACTTGTTTGGAATTCATATTCTGTACAGCTATCACTAGCTTTGTAGTGATAGGTTCTTGTTACGATTCTGGTCATAATGTCCCTTGTATTTTCTCTTGCTTTTGTGCTCAAGATTAACAATAATACATGTTATAGGTGGAACATTTCTTCAAGCATCGGATTAATAGCAGTGTAGTACATGCTTCTGATTATCTGAAGCAGTTTCCTACGCCTATCATATCCATCATTGCAAAATTCATCTCTTTTGTATCCGGTGGCTTTGCTGCAATCCTTATCATCATCGCTTTCCTGGACGAGTCTCTGCTCGAGGGTCATGTAAGTATTACTCTCTGCATTTGCTGATGCTAAGATACAAACATGCCAGGACAGTGATTAATAATAACTTTCTTAACGTTTAATCTCATCTCAAAACATAAAAACAATGCAGATATTTGGTCGGAACTTGTTTTGGTATGCTGCTGTTTTTGGAACTATAACTGCCATTAGCCGGGCTGCAATTTCGAATGAGCTTCTGGTCTTAGACCCCGAAGGAGCAATGTCTATGGTAGTTCATCATACACATTATATGCCAAAGAGATGGCGTGGCAAAGAAAGTACTGAAATGGTTCGAATTGAGTTCGAAACCTTATTCCAGGTACTCTCTAGCTATACCGATCCTTCTATGTTATTTTTTGTTTACACTATTGCATAGGTTTTAATGCCGCTTCTAATGATACCATGTTTTTTCTTATGTGATGCAGTATACTGGGATGATGTTACTCGAGGAGATGGCTTCAATTTTCCTCACTCCATACTTACTTCTGTTCGTTGTTCCGAAGGTCATTGTCATATTTATTTAGACATATTTACTAATTATGCCATGTAATATATAATATATTAACTTTTTTTTTTCAATTTGCAGCGAGTTGATGATATATTGCAGTTCATTCAAGACTTCACTGTGGATGTTGAAGGTGTTGGTCATGTTTGCAGGTTAGCTAACTATAAATTTATTCTTTTTCGGTTTGGATCCTCTCTTCTTTGGACTTAGGAAGACAATATTAACTATGTTTTGTTGTATGATATTGTCACAGTTTCAGCGTCTTCAATTTTCAAGAGCATGGAAACAGTAGTTATGGTTCCCCTTACAATGCGCCTCGCAGCCGGAGGAGTTCTCAGGGCAAGATGGAGAAATCATTTTTGAGGTATGTTCATGACCAAATTCATGTAGAAGCATTTCACATAAATTTGAATCTAACTTTAGGAAACATTCCATGTGATAAATTTCCAATACATCTTCTATGTGAGGGGGAGCCTTGGAGCAACTGTTGAGTTGTCTCCGTGTGACCTTAAGGTCACGGGTTCAAGCCGTAGAAACAATCACTGATGTGATTATCAAGTTAGGCTGCGTACATTACACCCTTTGGATACGGCCCTTCCCTGGACACTATTAACGCGAGATGCTTGTTCACTGGCTGCCCTTCTATCTGAAAAGTCCTTGACTGTTTTGATAAACCGACTTTCATTCTTGCATAAATTAATATTCGTAAACTTAACCGTGTCATTGCAGCTTTCAGAGTAGTTACCCTTCATGGGAACCAAATGCTGAAGGGAAGCAAGTCTTGCTAAATCTGAAAACCTTCAGAGAACAAAAGTTACATGGACACGGACACGGACAAGGACACGGATACGGAGACAGGGACATATATTCCCCTCCTAGAACATGGAGATGTAGCCCTAACTTTGGAAGCAATGGAGACAGAAACAGGTTTGTGTCCCGGGATATGCCGTTTGCAACCGGCAATCATTTAGGTTCGTTGTGGCTGATCGAGTCTAATCCAAACAACCATCCCTATCTTCTCGATTGGTACTATGCTTCTCAACCACATGGCGTGACATCGAGGGATATTCAGGACGATCCATTTGAAGTAACCGAGCATCATCCCGGAAATTGGATGGCTTCCAACACGACACAAAACGAACCTGGCTACGAACATTACTTGAATGACTTTTGTGACGATCGAGCCACTTCTCATCTCGGGGCTTCCACTTCAGCTCCCATCTTTAAGGAAAGCCTGATTGAGGATCGAAATGCGAACAATCTGCTGCCCACGACACGGAGCCATTGGTGGGCTAGAAGCCGTCAGGGGCAGGGCGGCCAAGGTCAAACAAGCTTCTTCGAGCCTCCGGATTTCAATCACCAAAATGCTTTTAATTACCATGACAGATTTTCTGATAGAGGGTCAGAGGGTCAAGATGAAGAAGAACAACAAAACTTGCACTGGAGAGATTATAATCACCAACTCTCAAGAACAGCACTCATAGATGACTTAGAAGCAGGAGCGATGAATCTTCATTTTGATGATATTTATAGCGCACCTCCAGAAAATCACACTATAAATCCAAACATTTCTAGAAGCTTTTGAGTGAAGGCTTTGTCATTTCATTGTTCTCTCTTTCAAAATAATTGTCGTTTTGACTAAATTAGGACATGCAAAAATCAATGTATTTGGATACGTCACGGCTCAATCGAATTTTTTCTTCTTTTCAAAATTTTGTGAAGGAAAACCAGATAACAGTGGAAACATAATTTCATTGTTTTCATTTGTTTTTTATTTTTCCTTGGACAAAATTTTGAAAATGAAAATAGAAACCAATTAATATAACAATTTAGTCGAAGCGGCATTTATTTATTGGTAGAAACTTACATACAGTTGTTTTTATATGAAGTTGATAGTCGAGAAACGGTAGATGACAATTTAGTCAAATTATTTATTGGTTTTTGACTACCAACTTCATATGAATACAACTGCATGTGAGTGTTAACCTTGTTTATTTTGAAAAATAGAGGAATGTTTGTTTGGGAGGTTCTGCTTTCCAAGCACTGTAAATCCAAAGTTCTTATGGTTTGTTCCTTTCCATGTCATGATTGCCTTTCTTTGTTTACCAGTATGCAAATTAGAAACAATATTCTTTGATGTAAATAGATTCATTGGAATTTGAAGATTAATTAGATTGTATTGCAGTGTTGGAATTTGGAAGGACCAAGAGTGAACCTACAAGGGTTTGTTTTTAACTTTTTATACTTCTAAGGCGACCTTTCAGGTTTTAACTTTTAAAGAATCCAAAAATTTTAAAAAAGGTATAGTGTTTTAAAATATTTGAAATTTTGAATATATTATGCATGCATTTAATGAAGAAAAGAATTTTTGAAAATTTTATAATTGAAGTAAGTTTAACAAGAGTCTTTAGGAAAATTTTATAATTTTTTTTATAAATTATGATTTGGCCCCTTGAATTTGTAAAAATTAATTTTTGATATTTACTAAAAAGTGCATGTCTATTTTTTTTGGTGATTAGGATTAATTATAATAGAGAAATATTAGGTGATATATATATATATATAGGTGACCTTACACTCATGAAATTTTTTATTATTATACTGCGATATAGTTTGATTATTTCACCATAAAATATTTGATTATTTTTATGTTTGAATACTCTACGAAACAACACTTGTGAAACATATATAAATATTCATAAATATGTGATGATTAATTTAAAACATTTATAAAGCATTTTTTTATTACATTTAATCATTTATACATAATTTATCTGCAACATTGTTTTTCATATTAAGTGCTTCAAAAATGTTGCCTGCATACATCAAGATATTTAGTTCTCGAACTTTTTATGATTAATTTAAAAATAATATTTCAACTTGTTAGGGGTTATTAATTTATTATATTGCCCATAAAGAGTGTAAAGACATGTTGAAGTTTAAACTTTATAGAAGAAAATAAATTACGATAAAATACATTAGTTGTTATTTTAGCGACTAATTTTAATGTAAGAATAATATTTTTGTATTTTTTTATTTAAGTTAACTTTTATATAATTATATAAAAATAATTTATATTATTAAAATAAAATATATAAAATTGGTTTCAAATTTATTTTAAGATTATATTATTTTTTCACATTTTTTAATAAATTAATATACGACGTCGTTTGAGACACTTGAGTTTTGATGATTCTGATCAATGGAGGGTTTTGCAAAGGTTTAACAGTATCAACCAAACAGCACAAAGCGATTTGATTCACCATCAACAGAAAACATGAGAAAGGTCTCGAATTCAATCGCGTTCTTCTCTCTTCTCACTCGTCGCAGATCAACTTCCTTGTCTTCTTCTCTCGTTCCCAAAACACGCACTTCAAATTCACTCTTCAACAACAACCAATGCACGAATCGCCACCAATTTCTCGCCGAAAAAAACGATTTTATCGCCATCCCATTTCGAAACACGAGCACTCTCGTCGAGAGGACCTCTCAGGTGCCCTCAAGGCAGCGAAAAAGCATGGAAAAATCGAACCTTGAAGAGGCTTTTGAGTCAGCAGAGACCTCATCGGAAATGGTGAAAATTTTCAACGAAATGGAACGTGTTTTTGAAGAGAGAGAGCTTGGTTTGGCTTCTTTGAAGATTGGTCTAAAACTTGAACAAGAAGGTGAGGACCCTGAAAAAGCTCTTTCTTTTGCTCATAGGGCATTAAAGGCTTTGGATAGTGATGATAGTGATAACAAACCTAAATTGACTGTTGCAATGGCATTGCAGTTGTTGGGGTCTGTTAATTTTGGATTGAAAAGGTTTGCTGATAGTTTAGGATACCTTAACAGGGCTAATAGGGTTTTGGGTAGGTTGCAAGTTGAGGGTTTTGCTAGCGTTGACGATGTTAGGCCGGTGCTTCATGCGGTTCAGCTCGAGCTGGCGAATGTTAAGAATGCCATGGGGAGGAGGGAGGAGGCACTTGAGAATCTTAGGAAGTGTTTGGAGATTAAGGAGGAGACTTTTGAGGAAGATGCAGTGGAATTGGGGAAGGCGAATCGCGAAATGGCGGAGGCTTATGTCGCGGTTTTGAACTTCAAGGAGGCACTGCAGTATTGTACGAAGGCGCTGGAGATACATGAGAAGCACTTGGGGAGGAATTCGGTTGAGGTTGCACGCGATAGGAAGCTTCTTGGGATTATTTATAGTGGGTTGGATGAGCACGAGAAGGCGCTGGAGCAGAATGTCTGGGCGCAGAGGGTTTTGAAGAATTGGAACCTTAATGATGATTTGTTGCGCGCTGAAATTGATGCTGCGAATATGATGATTGCTTTAGGGAGGTATGATGAGGCCGTCGGTGCCTTGACGAATGTTGTTCAGCAGACGGACAAGGACAGTGAGACCAGAGCACTTGTGCTCTTGTCGATGGCAAAGGCGTTATGCAATCAGGAGAAGTTCACAGACTGCAAGAAATGTTTGGAGATTTGTCTTGGGATTCTTGACAAAAGAGAAAGGATATCTCCTGTGGAAGTTGCTGAGGCATACTCGGAGATATCAATGCTGTATGAAACCATGAACCAGTTTGAAACAGCAATTTCCTTGCTGAAGAGGGCACTTGCTTTGCTCGAGAAGCTCCCACAAGAGCAGCACTCTGAGGGAAGTATCTCCGCCAGAATAGGGTGGTTACTCTTGCTGACTGGTAAGGTGGAGCAGGCTATTCCTTGTTTGGAAAGTGCTGCCGAAAGATTGAAAGACAGCTTTGGTCCAAAGCATTTTGGAGTCGGTTATATTTACAACAATTTGGGAGCAGCATATTTAGAGTTGGATAGACCCCAGTCTGCTGCACAGATGTTTGCAGTTGCGAAGGACATCATGGATGTAGCCCTTGGTCCGCACCATGTAGATGCAATTGAAGCATGCCAGAACCTCTCAAAGGCTTATGGTGAGATGGGAAGGTATGAATGACATTCTTGGTTAGATGTCATATCTTTATACTTGTTATCTTGTGTTTTCGGTTGTGAGAACATCTTGTTTTGGGTGACTTACTATAATATATAATATATGTGATCTTATTACTTGTATTGGTCCAAAGTCTAAATAGTGTGCTGACCAGAGTCCATTGAAACTGTTTCTACGAATTTCTTGGATGGCTGAGTTCTCATGCATATGAGTGTACAATAGTTAATGTGTCTCCATGTGTTTTCTCATTATCTTTATATATGCTGTTTTGAAGCAAAAGTTAGTAATGAATAGTTCTTCTCTCTCATATGTAGTTCTTATCAGCTATAAAGTAAATGACGTCACTGCATATATGATAATGACGGGATGTATTGGCATGTAGTCGACTCCACTTAGTGGGATAAGATTCTGTTGTTGTTGTTGTACATGGCTATCCTCATTTCAATACTTGGTTGCACAGCATGGAATTGTATTCTTCAAATATTTGATGAAATTTAAGGGAGTCTAAAGATAAAGATAAAATCCTTGTTTCAATTCCCATGTACTATTTGGTTTAGAGACTTTGGGTGGCAACGGATTTTAAGTCTTCCCATGTGCTGCTATGGTCCAGATGTCTATTAAATCCATCCTCACCAAAACTTCCGCTATCAAATTTGATTCTTCTTGATCTTTCTGGCCCTTTATCATTTCTATGTCTTTCTCTATCATTTCTATGTCTTTCTCTTAGTTTTTGAGATTTTTCTCTGACTGAGACCTCCAGAACAAGCAAACGCACTCTGTCCCAAAACCGTGCTTGTCACGAAAGTTTTGAGGCAATTTCTTCGTTTGCGACAGTAACACGACTTCCTTAATATAAATTCTGGAAGTTGCTTCTCAACAGACTCGCCCGTGTGATCTTTACTCGATGGATGATCTCATCGGGCACATTGTTGAACTACACATTTATGTCATGGTTTTTGACAACTGATAATTGATTCCATACTGTTTTTTAAATAAAATTTTATCTTGAAATTGCAGCTATGGCATTGCAATCGAATTTCAACAGCAAGTTATCGATGCGTGGGAAAACCACGGAGGAAGTGCAGAAGAAGAACTTCGGGAAGCCCACCGGCTTCTTGAGCAACTAAAGAGAAAAGCGCGAGGCACATCTGTCACCGAGTCTCCTACGAAGGCTTTGCCCTTACCTCATTCACCAGCTGCTTCCAGGAGCTCCCAATCCGGAATGCCATTACATCGATCCGGGAAAGCATAGCAGACTTCATGTTTTCACATTGCCACTGCATATGCCAAGGAGTTTCTATAGGATTGGCATTTAGAAACTCATTGCTGGTTTTGAAGTTTTCTTACAGGTTTTATAGGTAATTACTGTAACTTAGCTGTAGTCATATCTTGATCATTTTATTCAGAATTCTTTTTTATTTTTTTCCTTCAAATAATATAATAACAATACTACTTCCGTTATTTGTTTGTGTCCCTTATTATTTGCTAGCAAGCACCAATATATCTTTGTGCTTTCTTATGGATTGATGATTGTTCACCTTTGGAGAGAAAGTAAGAAAATTGTTCTTTTTCCAGCTGTAGTAGATGTTGTAAAGCCACATCAATAAGGCAGTGTTTGTGTTGGGACTGAGATTTAGTATTGTGTTTGATGGTCAGAGATTGGAACTAAAATTTCAGTCTCTTTAAGTATCTTCAAACTGAAATTTCTGAGACTAAAACCTGAAATTTTAATAACATTTTTTTAAAAAAAATATTTTTATTTAATTTTTTAAATTTCAAATTTATCCTACCCATCAATCTTCATAGTTATCTTAAACCGAATATGATACTTTGACATAATTCAGGCTAGTACATTTTACATCAAACATAATACAAAAAGTTAATTTAGTCCCTATCTCTCAAAGTAATCACTAAGCTAAGTATTTAAACTACTAATTTAGTACGGTTGTTATTTAAAGACTAATGTTGCAAGAACTTAGAGTTAGAAAAAGAGTAACAAGACATTTATCTTTATTTGTGTTATTTTAATTTTATTAAAAATTTGATGATCATGTTATTTGTAATTTTATGCTGGATTTTAAAGATTTTATTGTTTTTAATTTGAATTTAGTTTTTTAGTTTTGTATTTTTTATTTTATTAATTTGTATGAAATATGGAATGATTGAATTTTATATTTGCTTGAAAAATTTTTATTTTTCTACAGATAAAGTCGGGTTGAGAATTTTAGGGTGCGGGTAGAGTTAGGGTTGATAGTAGGGGTGGCAATGGGTAGGGTAGAGTAGGGTTGAAGTCAACCCTAACCCTACTTGCGGGTTGAGAATTTTATATAAACTCAACCCTACCTTACCCGTGGATTGAGAATATCTCAACCCTAACCCTATCCATTCTTAACCCGCGGATACTTGACCCTACCCGCGGGTTAGAAAAAGGATGCAACATTATTATATAACTTGATGATAATTTGAACGGACTTTTATGTAAAAAAAAAAAAGTATTAAATTATCAATTAATGATCTTCTTTTAGTGGCTAAGAATTTTTTGCATCTAGTGAGAGATCTTTGAATCAACATTCACTTGAAACATATTTCTATATAAGTATATAACATATACATATATAGGGTGCGAGTTGGTCGAGTAGGGTTGAAGCTCAATCCGCATCCTATCCGACCTGCACCCTACCCTACCTGCACCTTACCCTACCTGCTGCGGATCAGGTTGGCAATCCTATCCGACCGGGTAGGGTCGGATTGGGTATCCGCGGGTAGGGTACACCGGTACATGTTGCCACCCCTAGTTGAGAGATTCTCAACCTATAGATAGAATATGGTTGAATTTTAAAAAAATTTTTTACCCACAAATAATGTTAGGTTTGAGTCTAAATTCTATATTGCCCTACTCATTGTCAGTCCTATGATAAACTAACTATATCTTAGTAACCAGAAATTTATTCTTCTATAGCAGTAATGTGACTTTTTTTTTTTTTTCTGTTTTTGTTCGAAGTCTCCTATGAGATGGGTGGAGCAGGCCGGCAACTATTGAAAGCTGTGTAAAAGATATAAAAATTTGAATTTCAGTATTTGACTTTTGGTATGAAGACCATTGGAAGAATCAGTTAATTGCACTAAGACAAATAAAAATAACTATAAAAAGAATTATAATTCGGTAACTAAAACAATCGTAAGAAATATAATTTAATGAGATCAGGTTCGATGAAATGAATTTATATAAGAACTTTGGTACATTTGATTAACCAACAAGAAAGAAATGCCAATTAATTAATAAGACGACTGTGATCTTAAGTCAAAAGAATTAATGAATATATAATAGAATTTAATTTTGATGCCTATCAATGTAAAATTATTTTATATGTGTATTTAATCACATAATGTCATATTAGTAAAAATAATTACATTCTATATTAATTGCGTGAATAATCATTTAAAAAAATGATTGTGATTGTATAACTGTATAAAAAGTTTTATACTGTTAGTATATTAAAATTAAACTATATATAATAATACACAACTTGTTTTAATTTGTTCTTCTATCTCTATTAATACAACTAACTCCCTCTCCATTTTTGCCTTAGTCTCATTCTCATAAAAGTTAATCTAAGGAAGAAATTAAATCATCAAAGGGGTGATGGAGAAACTAGTTTCAAGTTGGGGAAATAATGTTAAGGCTCTCCCTCATAATTACATATTTCCACCAGAATTAAGACCAGGAAACAACCTCAAAATCTCCTTCACCACCAATATACCTGTTATTGATCTCAGTGAACTTGAGAATCATCATCATAGGTTTCAAACTATTCAAAAAATTATCAAGGCTTCTGAGGAGTTTGGATTCTTTCAGGTTTTATGCCAAGTCCTTTTCTTTCCTTAGCATAAATTTTAAACGAGTAAAGTATGTTTTTTGTCTTTGACATTTGTAATTTTTTCCAAAAAAAAAAGTAATGTTTAATTTTATTCAATTTTGTTTCAAACATTTTAGATGGGGTTAATATCCAGGTATAATTTTAGCATAAATTAAAAACATTAGAAACAAAATTGAATGAAATTAAACGTTAAGAATATTTTTTAAAAAAATCTAAGAAATTAGAAACAAAAATATATTTTATCAATTATAAATAGATGATTATTTTTATTTATTTTAGTGTTATATATAGTGTTTTGATGGAAATATAATATATGGTATATATTATTGAATTAGGTTATCAACCATGGGGTAGACATAAATCTAATGAAAGAAACAAGGAAAGTTATGAAGGAATTATTTGAGATGGGTGATGAGTATAAGCAAAAGCTGTATTCAGAAGATCCTTTGAAACCATGCAGATTATATACAAGTAGACCTACATATGCAACTGATGATAATCTTCATTTATGGAGAGACAGTTTTATCCATCCATGTCATCCTTTGGACCAATGGCAACATTTGTGGCCTCAAAATCCAACTAAGTACAGGTATATATGTAATCTTGTTTTTTTTCCCACTAAAATTATTGAACTCTTAATATTAAAAAAATATCATCATTATCCTTCCTATACTTATATATATAATATAGAGTTTAATTTTAATACACGTTAGAAACGTTTTATATAGTCATTTAATCGCATATACTCATTTGGATAATTATTTACGTGATTAATATAAAAACGGTTCAACTAGGTATCCTTTAAATATGGTACAATTTTCAGCCTTTTCTTACAGTAATTTAAAAAAAATAAAACTAACACATCTAAAAATTGTAAATAGATTTAGTGTCTTTAAAAATTAAATTCATATTTAAAATTCAAATTAAATCAAACTAACATTTAAAATTTAAATCTTAAATTTCTGTTTTAAATTTGATATAATAATATTTTATAATTTAAATACACATCTAAAATTCAAATTACTCAAAATTTAAAATTTAACTTTTAAAATTCTAAAGGTTTTTTACTTTTTAGAATGAATTAACTCTGACGGGTGCAAAGAAATTATGATTAAGTTCTATTTAGTAGTGTGTTAATGATAGAAAGATGTTATTTTTGTTGCATAGCTTTCATAGTCAATTAGCTTGTTGGGTTGGTTGCATGGGCTGGTTACACTGAAATTAAAAGAAATACATCTATTTATTGGGATGAGAATAAAGATAAGAACTTGTACAAGTAATTAGCGTGGATTATTACGATTCAGGACGTGTACTTAATTAGTTTGAGTAAAGAAGCAAAGAGTAATCTAGAGTTTACAAGAGAAGATGTAGCTGATATAGTCATAAAAAAATGTGTTTTTATTTTTCAATTATAACACATCTAATAGTATGATATTATATACAAAATATTCTTAAAACATATCTAAAATGATAAAAATCTAGTTTTTAGATATAAACGTTTTCAAAATCGTTAAATTCTAGTTTTTAAATAAAAACGTACATAATACAATTAATCTTTTGATTTTTGATTCGATAAAATGCATCTAATATTTATTATTTAAATTATTGGTTGGATTTTTTCGTTACTTTTCAATGATAACACATCTAATAGTATGATATTATATACAAAATATTTTAAAACACATCTAAAATCGTAAAAATTTATCAGATGTGTTATAATCGAAAAATAACAACACAATTTTAAATTAATTGTTGATTATAATAATTTTGAAAACTAATAAGTATCGAAAAAAATTCAACTAATAATTTAAATAATAAATATTATATTCATTTGATCGAATAAAAAATCAAAAGATTAATTGTATTATTAACGTTTAAATTTAAATATTTAAAGTTAGACTGATTTTGGATGTGTTTTAAAAATATTTTGAATAAAATATCATACTATCATATGTGTTATAATTGATAAATAACAACAGAATTTTTATGACCATATCAACTACATCTTCTCTCTTAAACTCCAGATTGTTTTTTGCTTCTTTGTTCAAATTACTTACGTAGAAAGTACTTTATTTGCAACAACTTTATTAATAAAATTAAATAAAATCAACCTTGTTCCAATTAAATCAGTAGTGTTTTTATGTTTAAATTAAAATATAATTAAAAATGTTAGAACATGATATTTCTTAACAAATTACATAAACACATGTGTAAAAAATAATGATACCTTTCACCAATGCAAAATGAGAGAGTGTTTCATCTGAAAAGTGGTGATAGTCTTCACTAATGAAGACGAGATGGAGAATTCAGCTGGCGGCATCCTGTTTGGTTTGGGATTCACTAATGCGTGTGAATGTCTCGTATAATAAGGAATTTAAAAAACTGTATTTGTTACGTGAAGTTACGAAAGTAAAGCAAAGTCATAGTAACCACCAAAGAAGTGGGTGGGTTTTAAAATTTAAATTTAAATTAAAATCTAATTATAGATATGTATCTACAAAATAAGAATATGTTACACTAAAAAAATAATTAAATATTATTTAAATCTGGTTAAAGATTGATTAAAGACTGATTAATATTGTACAACTAGCATTTTCCATATAAAAATAATTATTTTTTCTAACACGATGATATTATATGATTAGATGCATACATAAAATTAGTGACAGTGAATCAAAATTAAATTCTAATATAAATGTTTCACATCTCCAGCAAAATTGTTTCTGCCATGTAGAAATTATTTATGCTTCACACAAAAAGTATCATGAATTATATTATTTGAATTAAATAAAAATATGCATCTGAAATGTATAGTGTAAACTAAGATTTTAAAAATCGAACCGGTCATTGAATTAGTAAATTTAGAAGTTCAATTATTCAAAAGTTTAACCAAAATTCAATTGGAGTTGAACTAAATATAATAAAATAATATATTTATATATAAATTATATAATTTTTAAAAAGAAAAATGATCATTTTGTGATTTATTATTTTAAATTAGTTAACCGCTAAAAAACTAGAGAAATTCGACTGATTAACTAATTTTTGACCGATTATTTTTTATTTTGACTAGTTTGTTGCCAACTGATTTTTATCTTAGATCGAACCAATTTAGTGATTGATTCTCAATTAACAGGTCAAACAAGTCGATTCGATTTGGTTCTTAGAACCGTGCAAACTCTCTTACACAAATAAATCTTTATATATATATATATATATATATATATATATATATAATAATGTTTGCAGGGAGTATGTTGGGGCATGTTCAGTTGAAGTTAAAAAGCTGGCTTCAAGAATGTTGAGGTTGATTAGTGAAGGGGTTGGTTTGGAATGTGAATATTTTGAGAAAGGGGGGCTTAGTGGATCAATGTTGGTGTCATTGAATCATTACCCAGCATGCCCTGAGCCAAGTTTAACATTGGGAGTATCTAAGCACTCTGATCCTAACCTTGTAACAATTTTATTACAAGATTATGTTTCTGGCCTTCAAGTTTTGCATAATGGACAATGGATTGCTGTTGAACCTCTTCCTGATGCATTTCTTGTCAATGTTGGCTTTCAATTACAGGTACACTAGCTATACCTCTGAAATAATAGAAGAAAAATGATTTAGAATCTTCGCTTTTTCTTTTAATTATTCTTTAGAATAAAGTGATAAATAGATCTCTAAAAATTTACATTTTAAATAAATTAATTTTTGAAGAAAAAAAAAGTATACCAATGAAATCCTCCACGATAGCAGATGTGAACGTATCTTTAGGTTACTCTCTGTTATCATGGTAAAATATGTTATTTAATTATTTTGAACGTAACTTATCCACATCTACTATTCTGAACAATTTTATTAATATTTTTTTTAAAACTAATTTGTCCAAAATGATTAATTTGTCCAAAGTATAAATTTTCAAAAAATTTTTTTTTATCACTTTATTCTATTCTTTATTATTTACTCTTGAAAATTCTCTAATAAGATGTCATGAATTATTTTTAAAAATTATAAATAACAACCCATAAAAATTACCGACCGATTCTATAGCTGAAAAAAACACACACAAGCACTTAGTCTGAAATATTGTGATCTACCAAATTTGGTAGACATTATTATTATTATTATTATTATTATTATTATTATTATTATTATTATTGAGATATGGATACTTACTTTGAATTACAGATAATAAGTAATGGGAGGCTACAATGTTGTGATCACAGGGTTGTGACAAATTCAAGTGATGCTCGCACAACTGCTGCATTTTTTGTTGCACCTTTAGATGATTCTTTCATAGAGCCAGCACAAGCTTTCATTGATGAATATCATCCACCACTTTTCAAGTCTTTCAAATATAAGGATTTTAGATCATACTACATTGCTGAGAAGGGTGATACTGAAGTGGTGATGGAATCATTTCTAGCTTAAAAAAATAACTATGAAATAATGTTCTGTTAAGAAAAAAACCGGGGGATGATTTAATAATCATGTAAAGAATTAGTCCAAAAGAAAAAACAATAATAGATAAATGAAATATGTTGTATGAGAATCGTTTAGCAGTTTTTGCTTGTTATTATTAAATATATGGAATAACCATGCATTTGATAATGCTTAATAGTTAATAGTGTCTTTTTATTGATTGATCCAATTCAATAATCCATCCTTGGCAACTATATATTTCAAAGGTAGGGGGGAAATGTATTTTAAATAAATTTGATTTGTTATGTGGGACTTATAATATATATTCTTCTTATTTTTTGTATAATTGTCAAAATTAATTATATAAGCAATATTCTTGTTAAAATTTGCATTATATAATACATGAGTAGCAGTGCTCCGTTATTGCATAACTTTTTCTTTTTCATTTTTTTCTTCAACAACATATTATATTAGCATGAAAAATAAAACAGAGTTTAATTTTGTTAAAGGATTTTTTTTAAGTATTAGAGTTTAATTTGTTTAAGTAAATATTATTATGTGGTTTAAAAAATAAAAAATCATATATGCAATTTTCAAAATTTTAAAATTAGTAAATTTATTTTTATCTAAAATTATATTAATTTTAAAAAAATTAAGATTAAGATGTATGGATAAATTTTATATTATGTTTTGTGCAAATTGATATGCATGATGAGATGATTAGGAGAATAAATTTTTGTGTGTATATAATAGTTGGAAGATATGTATAGCAAGATGTGTTTGTAGTGTGATAGAGAGAAGACCAAGTCAATAATCAAAATTGACCAAGATTCCAATTTAGCCTAGTAGTATAGCTTTTTTTCTTGTATCACCCGCGATATTTTAGGTGAGTATGGAGAGACTATACCATTTGAGCTATAACTCATTGACTGCTAGATTGTGTCTTTGCATATTAGATATGGGAAAAGATTCATGATCATTTTGCAAAAACCTCCAAGATTTAAATCACTCAACTTCGAGTACAATTGCTATCAATCAAGAAAGAAGGAATGACAGCTTTAGAATATTTAAAAAGAATTCAACAAACTATAGATTCTCTTGCTTTTCTTGGATTTAGTGTTTCTTCTGATGATCACATTGCTGTAATTACACAAGGACTAAATGAAGATTATGCCTTATTTTTATCTTCTGTTATGACTAAGGCTGATTTCATTACTTTTTCAAAAGTGGATTTAGGTTAACTATGCATGGTATTGTTCATAGATTCTCATGCCCTCACACCCATCAACAAAATGGGAGGGCTGAGAGAAAACATAGTTACATTGTAGAGATTGGTATGGCTATGTTAGCAAGAGCTTCTATCTCTCTTATTCATTGGGATGATGCTTTTTTATCATATGTTTATCTAATAAATAGGCTCCCTTCACCTAATACTTCTAATGTCTCACCTTTTGAATTACTACATAATCAAGTTCCTGATTACTCTTTTCTAAAAAATTTTGGTTGTGCATGTTTTCCATTTTTAAGACCTTACAATGATACAAAATTCTCTTACAAATCACGATTATCTGTCTTTTTGGGGTATGCACTTAATCACAATGGGATAAATGTTTAATGAAAACTGGTAAAATAATTATCACTCGACATGTTACTTTTGATGAAACTTCTTTTTCTTATCCTCAATTATTTCCTACTATCTCTGCTCCTTACATTAACAATAAATTCTCTCAAACTTCTTTAAGTATCCCTCTTTTACCTGTACCTACTTCAATTTCTATGGCCACTAATCATGATGCATATCCATTGAACTCTAATAATGATCAACATTTCAATCAACGACAATCCTCACTTTCAAATTCTAATACTAATCCTACCCCTCAATCTAGTAATAATCATGATCTTCAACCCTCTAATACCAGTGATCCTCAACCTTCTATTTCTATTTTAGGTAAAAAAAAAATCTTGTTACCTTCTGCTACACGTACCCAAAGTACTTATAATCAACACCCTTTGGTCACTAGATCTAAATCTGGAATTTATAAACCAAAAGCATTAAGTGCACTTGCTTCCTCTTCAAGTACTAACCCTCAATGTCTACAAACACCACCTACTTCAGTAAAATAAGCATTACAACTTTCACACTGAAAGAATGCAATGCTATCTGAACTTTAAAATTTAGAACAAACGCAAACTTAGTCTCTAGTTCATCCAAGTCCCAATTCTACTGTGATTGGTTCCAAATAGGTTTATGCCACTAAAAGAAACCCAAATAGCTCAGTATATAAATCTCGTCTTGTAGCTTTAGGGAATCATCAAATTGAAGGGTTGGATTTTACTGAGGTATATAGTTCTGTGGTTAAACCTGCCATTATTAGAATGGTTCTCACTCTTGCTCTTTCTATGAATTGGCTTATCAATCAATATGATTTTAATAATGTCTTTTTAAATGGCAAATTACAAGAAGTGGTATACATGAAGTAACTACCAAACTTTGATAATGGTGACTCTAACTCTGTTTACAAATTTCATAAAGCTATATATGGATTAAAACAAGCACCTCGTATTTGGTACATTACATTATCTGCAGCTTTAAGCAAGTTTGGCTTCACTACAAGGTCAGATCCTTCCTTATTCACTAAAAAAACTTATTCTTCTATGATTTTTATTTTAGTTTATGTTGATGATATACTGGTAACTGGTAATAATCAAAATGAAATCACTGCATTGATGCAGAAATTACATGGCATGTTTGCTTTGAAATCTCTTCGCACTTTCAATTATTTTTTAGAAATTGAGGCCACTAAATTAAAATCTAGTGCATATCATTTATCTCAAACTAAATACATAAAAGATGTTACACCAATCAGGCATGATTGATGCTAAGTCAGTCCCAACACCTATGATTACTTCAGAAAAGCTCTCTAAACATGGTGCTGAATATTATTCTGATTCTAGTCACTATCATTCTATAGGAGGGGCTCTGCAATACTGCACCCTCACTAGACCTGAGATAAAATTCTCAGCAAATAAGGTAAGCCAATTTATGCAAAGACCTTTGCTCAGCCACTGGAGATCAGTAAAAAGTATTGAGAGCAGCAGTCCAAAAGGATAAGCCTAACTAGTAATAGTCAACTGCAGCCCAATGAATCAATAGCAGCCCATTAGTTAAAACTCCTCAAGAATAGTTAACAAGTGTGGATGTACAAAAAGAGATCAACTTTGTTAGGGTTGGATATATAATTCCTTTTCACTTTGTAAACATTTTTTCATTATTCAATAAAAGTTACTCCATTAATTCTTCAAGATTCTTTTCTTCCTTTTGCTACTGGTTATTGTTTTCTTCATCACCTGTTCTTGTTGTTCTGGATTGCTTAGCTCTTAGCAATCTTACTTTTTCTTTCATGGTATCACAAGCTTCTGGTTTTTCTCAACTATGGATGCATCTCTACATTCATCTAACAATTCACCTCCTGGGACCAATAACAACAACAATTCAAACCTTGAAAATTCTGCCAACAACAACAATAATCTTCTTGCAAATCTCAATCCCTTTTCTTTCCTACCTCAGTTGTTCAACTCTCAACCTTTTACTCTGATTAGTGAGAGATGAGAGAGAGAGAGAGAGAGAGAGAGAGAGAGAGAGAGAGAGAGAGAGAGAGAGAGAGAGAGAGAGAGAGAGAGAGAGAGAGTGGGTGGGAAACACAGGGAGGGGTTGATCATTAGGACAGACTAAGGATCCTAGGGTTTGGAACCGAGATGAGTATCGACGTCTGAAAAATGAGTCTTTCTCAATTTTCGTGGATAATCTCCCGTTTGATGTCTCGAAGAGGGAGCCGTTTCAACTGTTTTGTTGGACTTGACGCATAAACGACATTTACTTGTCTAGAAAACAAAAGAACGGTGGTACATACATTTTTGCGTTCATACGGTACACCACGAAAGGGGGAGCTTTGAAAGCTATAGCTGAGATGAATCAGATAAGATTGAGAGGCAAGAATATCTTTATGGGGGAAGCTAAATACAGAAGAGTGCCCGGGGTGAAAGACACGAATAGGACTCCTCCACAAGATGGCCCCCAAAGTGCTTTGGGTCGTCAATTGCCGGAAGATAGAGGAGATAACAAGAATATCGCAACTACTTCTAACAAGGCTTTGGCGAAGGATAAGAAAGTTCAAGATCCTATTGGCAAAGGGTGGACGAAGACGGTGGAAGTGTCCTTGGCGAAAGAAAATCTGGACTGGCTGCAGAAAAGTCTGGTTGGGGGAACGACGAAGGCTATTGACTTTGTAGCTCTGCAGGAATCGGTTGCGAAGAATTTTCCTCACGTTATTCAGGTGCGTGAAATGGGTGCGTATAAAGCACTGTTGACATTTGACAGTCTTATGAATGCAGAAGAAGCGTACACCTTCTATATGAATAGCCTTCTGCACTTGTTCCATAGTGTTTGGAGGTGGGACGAGTCGGTGAGAGGTGAAACTCGGAGGGTGTGGTTAGAGTGCTTTGGGGTTCCACTATATGCATGGTCTGTGGATACTTTCAGGGTAATAGGAAGTCAATGGGGTGAGGTGGTTGGCTGTCATAATGCGACTAAATCGTGCACCTCATTTAGTGCTGGCCGTGTACAAGTTGATACTTGTGTGATGGATGTGATAAAAGAATGGATCCATATCACAATAGGCACTAGTGGATTTGATATTTTGGTAAAAGAGGTGGGATATGAAACATATGGAAGGAATGATAAGTTGGATACAATGTGGAGTGGTAAGGGTAGCTGTGACCACCAGGGAAACATAATTACGAAGCTCTGTGACAATGTAGCAATAACATCGCCAAGTCCTACGAACTTGTCAGTTAGCCCAGATCCGGCAGCGGATGTGATTTTCAAATCGATGCGGGAGGAGGTTGAAGATGAGGTTAGATTGGTAAATTCCGAAATAATTTTGAATGAGTGGAGTTATGGGTATTCAAAACACAATCAATTGAATTTGGTAACTTATCAATTTAATAAAGGTGGTATTGAAGGCATGGCAGATTTTGTGGGTTATGAGGTGAGTAATGAAGTGGATTCTGAGATGACTATTTCCTGGGAATACGGCTGTAAACCTAATGGGCCTGGAAAGAGAGTTGTGATGTCTGATGTTATTGAACCTAAAAAGGGGCCTCGTAATAAACCTAGATACTATTATATGGATTTGGGCCATGAAGAGTTAAGGCCCGTTGCACTTCTGCACGCTGGAGGAGAGTGCGTGATCCACGGGCTGGCTGAGGAATGCGGACCTGAACCGGGTCGAACCTGTACCGGGTCGGCTAGGAAGAATGCGGGCTGGGGAAGTGAGCGCCAGTAGGGTTTCCCTCTTCCAGTCGAGGAAGCCTCGAGGCCTGGCGTGTTCGGCGAGTTGGGGGATGCGACTTCTGAGGGTGGTGCAGAACGGACAGATCCATGCGAAGTCCGAGCAACGGCGCCTGGATCCCGAGCTGTACATCGGGTTGAACGCAGATCGGGGGACAGTGGTTGGTCGATCGAAAACAGAGAAAATCGGAGGGAAGGAAGACACACTATCCAAGGTTGTGTGGCAGAGGCGACGGCAGTTGTGGGCCAGACGGAAGGCGCCCCTTATTCAGCTAGTGCAGAGACTGCTTTCACAGGGTCTGGCACGGATCTTGAGGCTCGAAGAAGGAGATACACGGTGGGGGTGGGAGGCGGCCGGCTAACAGTTCATGGTAGAGGGGACAATGATCTACTAAGAGCTGCGGGCGTGGCGGACAATGCTAAAAAAGGAAGCAGTGAAGTTGGTGCAGACAATGGTGAAGATGACCAAGAGTGGAAAAAGTCTGGCCTGGGGACAAAAGCAGATACAGCTAGAAATTTACCAATGTTGGAAGCAGGACACAGGGAAGACGAGGAAGACGTGGAGCTTGATAAGGATGATGAAGTCAGTGACAATGGGGATATATCTTTGGAGGAGCAACTTTCAGAAAACAAAAGAATTTGGGAAGTAGCAACGGAGTCAGGAGCAGTGCTGTATAATGAAGAAGATGACATAATAGCGATCCTTCAACAACAGAATGAAGAAATTGCTCGTAAAAAGAGGTTGGCAAAACAAAGGGCAAAAGCAAGGTGAAGCAGACCCAAAACTCATAAAAAGGTGTGCAATAATTTACTGTAATGATTATTAGTTCTTGGAATATTAGGGGGTTGAGGGGTGATGGGAAGTTGAGGATGATAAAGGACTTAAAAAGAAAATTTAAGTTAAACATGTTAGGCCTGGTAGAGATGAAGAGGCAGGTAGTGACCAAATATGATATACCAAAAATTTGGGGAAGTAGTTGTGCGGGGTGGGACTTTGTTGAATCAAATGGTGCTTCTGGTGGATTGCTGTTAATATGGGCTGATGACTTTTTTAAAATAAGAAATTGCCACAAAGGAGACAGGTGGTTGTGCGTTGAAGGGGAGTTAGTGAAATATAATTTTTATTGTGCTTTTATTCTGGTATATGGTGCGCATGCTAGAGATGAGAAGCTTGTTGTCTGGGAAGAGCTGAGTTACATTGCGGGGTTATGCCAGGTTTCCTGTTGTTTCATGGGGGACTTCAATGAGGTTGTTCAGGTGGAAGAAAGATGGGGCACGGATAGCTTACCCTTGTCAGCTGAAGATTTCAAGAATTGGATACATGACATGGGTGTGGTGGACTTGCCGATTACTGACCGTAAGTTTACATGGTTCAGAGGCCAATCTTGCAGCCGTATTGACAGAGTTCTGGTGAGCTTGGAATGGCTGGAAAAGTTTCCAGACACTCGGCTACGTGGTGGTCCTAGGGGCTTGTCTGACCATTGCCCAATTATAGTGGAAGGTAGGAGGCAGAGAGATAGGCTGAGGCCATTCAGAAGCCTTGATTCGTGGTTTACACATGAAAAATTTTTTAGAGTGGTCAAGGAGGAATGGAGAGGCTTAGGTGTGGCTCAATTTATAGATAAACTGAAGGCTATGACAGGTCCTTTGGGAAGATGGCATAAAGATAAATTTGGGGATATGGACAGCAAAATCATGAAATTTGAAGAAGAGATTAAGAAGATTGACGATGCGGTGGGTGACGGAGTTCATGATGGAACAATGGAGGCAAGAAGAAGGGTACTTGTGACTTGTTGTAAGAAATGGTATGTTAGGAAGGAGTTACACTGGAAGCAGATGTCGCGGTCCAGACATGTGAAGGACATTGATAAGAACACGAGGTACTTCTACAACTTGGCCTCTGCGAGAAGGAGAAACAACAGGATTGATGCGCTACTCATAAATGGAAGGCTGATTCGGAATCAAGGGAGGATCAAGATTGAGATTAGAGATTTTTACAAGAAGTTGTATCATCAGGAAGACTCTCCTTTGATAGGTTTCAGGGACGGTTTGGTGGAAATGATTAATGAGGAGGATGCTTCAGCATTGGAGGTGCAACCGACTCCAGTGGAGGTCAAAGAAGTAGTCTGGGATTGCGAATCATCCAAAGCTCCTGGAAGCGATGGCTACAATATGAACTTTATAAAGCGGTGCTGGTCTGAAATTGGCACTGAATTTACGGCGGCGGTGATGGATTTCTTCCTATCTTCTAAGTTACCGGCGGATGCGAATCTCACTTGGGTGGTGCTGGCCCCTAAGTTTACTGGTGCAAAGGAGATCAAAGATCTGAGACTGATCAGTATGGTAGGCTGTGTGTATAAAGTCATCTCGAAAATGCTGGTTCGGAGGACGCGAGCAATCATGCCACAACTAGTAGGTGAGACTCAAAGTGCTTTTGTCAAGGGACGTAAGATCCATGATGGGGCCCTTATCGCATGCAAAACTGTTCAATGGATTAAAATGAGGAAGAAGGAAGCGGTGATAATGAAGCTAAATTTCCAGAAAGCTTATGATAGAGTCAAGTGGAGCTTTGTAGACCTTGTGTTGCAAAAGATGGGCTTTGGTCGGAGGTGGAGGAGTTGGATTATGGAGTGTGTAAGTACAAGTTCAATGTCAGTGCTGATAAATAGCTCGCTATCTAAGCCTTTTAAGATGGAAAGGGGTTTGTGACAGGGTGATCCATTATCCCAATTTCTGTTTGTCCTTGTAGTTGATGTGCTACACAGGATGCTTGGGGAGGCAGTGAGAAATGGACGTATTTTGCCGTTGCAGGTGGGTAGAGATCAGGTCGAGCTATCACATCTCCAATTTGCGGATGATACTGTATTGTTCTGTCTCCCTGATGAAGAGACCATCAAGAATTACAGGAGGATCCTTCATTGTTTTGAGCTCATGTCGGGGCTGAGCATTAATTATGACAAGTCTAGTCTGATTCCTATTAACTGTGATGATCAGTGGGTGCAGCGTATGTCTAGGGTGCTGGGCTGTAGGATTTCCTCTCTGCCGGTGAAATACCTGGGGATCCCGCTAGGAGCAAACCCGAGTTTGGTGAAGACTTGGAAGCCCATTATAGAAAAAGTGGAGGAGAAGCTGAGCGTCTGGAAAGCCAAAATCCTCAATAGAGCTGGTAAACTGGTGCTTATTAAATCTGTTTTGAACAGCCTCCCTGTCTATTACCTGAGCTTGTATAAAATACCAAAAGCTGTTGCAGAAAAACTGATTTTCTTACAGAGAAGGTTCCTATGGAGCAAGGAGGATGGAAGGAATGGTATGGCAATGGTCAGGTGGGAGGTGGTGCAGACTCCCAAAAAGCTGGGCGGATTAGGGGTCGGGGATGCTATGGTGCGTAACACAGCCCTTCTCTTTAAGTGGTGGTGGTGATTTTCGAAGGAGGATTGCCCCTTATGAAAGAGGGTGGTGTGCTCTTGTAATAATCTGAGTCCCAATTTGATGCTGTCTTCCCAGGTATTACCTACTCGGGGGGGGGGGGGGCATGGAAGGATATATGCCAAATACAGTTCAAGAATCAACAACTAAGACAGAAGATGATTAATGGGTTGTCTATGGAGATTCGTGATGGGAGAGTTACTCGGTTCTGGGAGGATGTATGGCTACGTGACGGGGCCCTGAAAGACCTATTCCCAAGGCTATTCTCAGTTTCAAACCAAACAGGATCTGTTATAGGGGATTGTGGGTTCTGGGACGGGTTAGAGTGGAGATGGAACTTCCATTGGAGGAGAGAGCTTTTCCAATGGGAGTTGGACCTTGTGAACCACATGCACGAAACTTTAAGAGTGGTTCAACTTGTATACGATAGGGAGGATAGAGTTGTGTGAAAATTTGATAAACAAGGTGTATTTTCTATTAACTCCTTTGTGCAGGCAATGCAGGTGGAAATGCTTCCAGAAGATATAGCAAGTTACAGTTTTACTAAGATAGTTTGGAAAGGCCTAGTCCCGCCAAGAGTTGAATTATTTGTTTGGTTTGCTTTGATTGGAAGGGTCAATACGAAGGAGAGGCTGGTTCGGTTGGGAGTGGTTAATCAGGAAGATATGACATGTGTGTTTTGTAACCAAGGTGTTGAATATGGTGACCACTTGTTTCTTGGTTGTAAGTTTTCATGGCAGGTTTGGTGTGCTTGGCTATCCTTTGTGGGTAGCCAATGGTCATGTCCAGAGACACTAAAGGAACATTTCCTAAGTTGGACTGAGCTTTCAACTAGTAAGCAGGAGCGCATGCGGTGGATGGTTTGCTTCTGTGCGATCTTCTGGAATATTTGGCTAGAGAGGAATAGAAGGATCTTTCAGAATGTAGGAAAAGGTGTTGAAGAGGTTATCCAGCAGTCCTTCATGAATTATAAGGAGTGGCTAGGTGTGGATCCCTTCTGTTGCTGATGGCACTGCCGGAGGTGACAGGGGATATCTATTAATATTACTTGAGTTTGCTTACTCTGTTTGACATTTTTTGTCTTGTGCTCCACTTGTTATGTTGAGCTTTTCTTTCAAAAAGAAAAGTGATAAATTAGGAGAAAGAAATCACAAAACTTGGCAACAACAAGCATTGGCGGCGGCTCAAGGTTAGCTTTTGGAAAATCATCTCTATAAAGATCGTGTTCCTCCCAGATTCACTACGATTGAAGATCAACAAAATGGAATCGAGTCATCAGCATATACCCAGTGGCTTCAAGACGATTATAATCTCTAGTCTTGGCTTCTGGCATCTATTGATCCTGTATTCAAAACCAAAATGGTTGGTTGCTCTTTCAGTCATGAAATTTAGGATAGAATTGAACAATATTTTGAGGAATCTACCACATATCGTGTCAAACAGCTCAAAGCACAGATAAAGATTATCAAGAAGCAAGGTTTAACAACTTCTGAATATATTTCGAAGATTAAAGAGATTGCAGATTCTTTAGCAGCTTTAGGCTCTCCTTTAACTGTTGAAGAACATGTTGATACACTGCTTGAAGGATTGACTGAAAAATATCAAGTTTTAATTCACACTGTCAATTCCAAGCGACAAATTTTCAGGCTTTGTGAGGTTGAAACTCAAATTTTAACCTTTGATGATACGCTTGATAAATTCTGAAAATTCACAACCTCTATTATTCAAGCTAATATCTCTCAGAGTTCATTTCCTTCCAGTTCCAATCCAGTCGTGGTTTTGGAGGAAGAAGAGGTAGAGGTGGTAGGTTTTCACGAGGAGGTAGATCCTTTTTCAATCAGAATAGGCCACAATGCCAGGTATGTGGTTGCTTTGGTCACATTGCTTGGCATTATTTCAACAGATTCAACCAGCATATACCTCCTCCATCACAAAATTCTCAGACTCCCTCTTCCACCTCCTTCACTAATTCACCAAAGTCTTCTATTCTGCACAAGCCAGCACCACTTCAACTACACTACCACCACCCCCTCCATCTTTTCATCATCCTACTGCCTACATAGCTGCTCCAGGATCTATTGTTGACTCCTCGTGGTACCTAGATACTAGTGCTTCCCACCACATTACTCCTAATTCATCTTCGTTTATCACATCTTCAGATTACTCAGGTCCTGACTAAGTTCAGATTGGGAATGGCTCAGGTTTGTATATATCTAAAATTGGTACTTCTTTATTATATGCTTATGATTCTAATAGATATTTCAGATTACAACAATTAATTTATTCTCCAGAAATCACCAAAAATCTTATCAGTGTCTCCAAATTTGCTAAAGATAATGATGTTTATTTTCAATTTTATGCTCATGTGTGTTTTGTTAAATGCCAGCAAACTGACAAAGTGCTTCTTCAAGGACATAGATAAGGTGGCATTTACAAATTTTTCAATGTTACTGTTCCTAATTTTTCTCTAAATTCTTTACAACCTTATGCTTTTCTTTCTTCCAAAGTTTCTTTGGACTTGTGGCATAAAAGACTTGACCACACAGCCAAGAAAAATGTACTGACAATTCTATCAAGTTATAATATTGACATGGACAAGAATAAAGATACTTTATTTCCTTATGTGTATGAAAACTGTATGTATGCTAAAATGCATAAATTGCCTTTTAATTCCTCACTTACTGTTTATAATGAACCTCTTCAACTTGTTTACTCTGATATTTGGGGTCCAGCACCCATTGTATCACACTTAGGATTTCATTATTATGTTACCTTTATTGATGCATATTCTCGGTATACTTTTCTTTTTTTACTTGTCTCTAAATCTCAAGTTCTGTTAGCTTTCAAACAGTTTAAACAGCAAATGGGGAATCTTACAAACCACAAAATAAAATTTTTGCGTTTGATAATGGTGAAGAATACACTTTTTATTAGTTCAGTCAATTCCTGGCCAATGAAGGTATTGTTCAAAGGTTTAGTTGTCCTTACACTCCGGAACAGAATGGTAGGGCTGAGAGAAAACATAGGCACCTCATTGAAATGAGTCTTGCCATGTTATCTACAGCCTCTATGCCATTTATTTTCTGGGATGAGGCTGTTTTAACAGCTACTCACTTGATTAATCGCATCCTAACTCCAATTTTGGACAATAAATCTCCTTACGAGACCTTGTTTAACATTGTTCCTGATTATACTTCTCTAAGAGTTTTTGGTGGTAGTTGTTTTCCTTTTTTAAGGCCTTACAACAAAACAAAGTTAGATTTTAGATCTCATAAATGTGTCTTTCTTGGTTATGCCCCAAACTCAAAAGGCTACAAATGCCTTTCACCTTGTGGTAAACTTTATACCACAAGACATGTTCAATTTGATGAAACCTCCTTTCTTTACAAGGAACTATTTGTTAAAACTGATCAGAATGACTCCTCTAGAGATTTTGATAAATCTAGTTCTTTTACCCATTTTATTCTTAGTATAGGTTTTGTTTTAGGCTCTTCATCTCATAGTTCTTCTATTTCGAATATTCAGTATACTAATCGTACTCTAAGAGATGTTAGTAGTCATAATCCAAGTACTCCTACTAATTCTAATTCCATACACTGTGATATTGAAACACAACATCATATTCTCGTCTCTGGGATGCAAATCTGCCCTCCACCAATTGACTCTAATAATAATAATAATAATAATAATAATAATAATAATAATAATAATAATAATAACAACAATAATTCTGCACACGTTCCTACATCTGCAGATGCTTTTATATCTTCTAAACCTCCAAATCAACATCCCATGCTCGCCAGGTCTAAAACTGAAAATTCCAAATCCAAAGCTTTAATTAGTAATATTGATTTAAACGTTTTACATGAAACACCTCCTAAAATACCTAGTGCTGCATTAGCTATTCCTCATTGGAAAAATGCTATGCAAGAGGAGTATGATGCCTTAATCAGAAATCATACTTGGACACTTGTGCCAAAACCTCAAAATGCCAAAATTATTGGCTCGAAATGGGTCTTCACTATAAAAAGGCTTCCCGATGACACCATACAAAAGTACAAAGCTAGATTGGTGGCTCAAGGCTTCCACTAATCTGAAGGCTTTGATTTTGAACAGGTATTTTAGTCCTGTTATTAGACCTGCCACCATTCGTATTGTGTTAAGTATAGCTTTATCTAAAGACTGGTTTATAAGACAATTGGATTTTAATAATACTTTTCTTAATGGTGATTTACCCAAAACTATATATATGCATCAATGATGAGCGGATAATTTATACGGTTTTTGGTATTATTTTTACATAGTTTTTAGTATGATTTAGTTAGTTTTTAGTATATTTTTATTAGTTTTTAAATAAAAATCACATTTCTGGACTTTACTATAAGTTTGTGTATTTTTCTGTGATTTCAGGTATTTTCTGGCTGAAATTGAGGGACTTGAGCAAAAATCAGATTCAGAGGTTGAAGAGGGACTGCAGATGCTGTTGGATTCTGACCTTCCTACACTCAAAATGGATTTTCTGGAGCTACAAAACTCCAAATGGCGCGCTCTCAATTTCGTTGGAAAGTAGACATCCAGGGCTTTCCATCAATATAAAATAGTCTATACTTTGCATGAGTTTAGATGACGCAAACTGTCGTTGAACTCCAGTTCCATGCTGCATTCCGGAGTCAAACGCCAGAAACAGGTTACAAACTGGCGTTCAACTCCAAGAAAAGCCTCTACACGTGTAAAACTCAATGCTCAGCCCAAGCACACACCAAGTGGGCCCCAGAAGTGGATTTTTGCATCATTTACTCATTTCTGTAAACCCTAGTAACTAGTTTAGTATAAATAGGACTTTTTACTATTGTATTTACATCTTTAGTTTCATCTTTAGATCACGTTTGGGGGCTGGCCATTCGGCCATGCCTGGACCTTCATCACTTATGTATTTTCAACGGTAGAGTTTATACACACCATAGATTAAGGTATGGAGCTCTGCTGTTCCTCATGAATTATTGCAAAGTACTATTGTTTTTCTATTCAATTCAAGCTTATTCCCATTCTAAGATGTTCATTCGCACCAAAGAACATGATGAATGTGATGATTATGCGACGCTCATCATCATTCTCACTTATGAACGCGTGCCTGACAACACTTCCGTTCTACATGCAAACAAGCTAGAATGAGTATCTCTTAGATATCTAATACAGAGGACCGAGTTCGAGATATTAGAATCTTCGTGGTATAAGTTAGAACCCATGGATGGCCATTCTTGAGATCTGGAAAGTCTAAACCTTGTCTGTGGTATTCCGAGTAGGATCTGGGAAGGGATGGCTGTGACGAGCTTCAAATTCGCGAGTGTTGGGCGTAGTGACAGACACAAAAGGATAGTAAATCCTATTCCAGTATGATCGAGAACCGACAGATGATTAGCCATGCAGTGACAGCGCATTGGACCATTTTCACAGAGAGGATGGGATGTAGCCATTAACAACGGTGATGCCCTACATAAAGCTTGCCATAGAATGGAGTAGGAATGATTGGATGAAGACAGCAGGAAAGCAGAGGTTCAGAGGAACGAAAGCATCTCTATACGCTTATCTGAAATTCTCACCAATGAATTACATAAGTACCTCTATCTTTATTTTATATTTTATTTATCTTTTTATTATCAATTCACCATAACCATTTGAATCCGCCTGACTGAGATTTACAAGGTGACCATAGCTTGCTTCAGGCCGACAATCTCCGTGGGATCGACTCTTACTCACGTAAGGTTTATTACTTGGACGACCCAGTGCACTTGCTGGTTAGTTGTGTAAAGTTGTGATAAAGAGTTGAAATTACAATTGTGCGTACCAAGTTGTTGGCACCATTGATGATCACAATTTCGTGCACCAAGTTTTTGGCGCCGTTGCCGGGGATTGTTCGAGTTTGGACAACTGACGGTTCATCTTGTTGCTCAGATTAGGTAACTTTATTTTAATTTTAACCTTTTTGTTTTTATTATTCTTATTTTCGAAAAAATAAAAAAATATAAAAAAATAAATATTTTCAAAAATATATTTTTATTCAGAATTTTTAAGAATGAATTCTAGAGTTTCATGAAGCACGTTGAAGCCTGGCTGGCTGTAAAGCCATGTCTAATTCATTTGGATCGAGGCTTCCACTTATCAGCATATGAAGTTGGATGAAGTATCAGCTATTGTATGTCTGATTTGTATCTGCTGAAGCTTGGATAGCCATTGGCTATGTCTAGTGTTTTGGACCGGAGCTTTCACTGAAAGCTTGGCTGGCTAGTGAGCCATGTCTAATTCCTGGACCGAAGCTTTAGACTAACATTGCAGATTCCTGGAATTCTTATAAAAAAAAATTTTGAAATCCTTATTTTTCTTTTTTAAATTAATTTTCGAAAAATCCAAAAAAATTAATAAAATCATAAAAACCAAAAATTTTATGTTCCTTGTTTGAGTCTAGTGTCAATTTTTAAGTTTGGTGTCAAATTGCATGTTGTTATTTTTCTTGCATTTTCGAAAAATCATGCATTGCATTCTTCATGATCTTCAAGTTGTACTTAGTAAGTCTTCTTGTTTGATCTTTAAAATTTCTTGTTTTGTGTATTTTCTTATTTTTCATATGCATTTTTAATTTGTTAGTGTCTAAAAATTAAAAATCTTTAAGTTTGGTGTCTTGCATATTTTTCTCTTCTTCAAAATTTTCAAAAATAAGTTCTTGGTGTTCATCTTGACATTCAAAGTGTTCTTAGTGTTCATCTTGACATTCATAGTATTCTTGCATGCATCATGTGTTTTGATCCAAAATTTTCATGCATTGAGTCTTTCTGATGTTTTTCCTCTTTCCTTATTAAAATTCGAAAATAAAAAAGATATCTTTTCCTTTTTTCTCTCTCATCATTAAAAATTCAAAAATCAAAAAAATATATTTCTCTTATTTCACTCATAAATTTCGAAAATTTGAGTTGACTTTTTCAAAACTTTTTAAAAATTTAGTTGTTTCTTATGAGTCAAGTCAAATTTTCAATTTAAAAATCCTATCTTTTTCAATTCTTTTTCAAAAATCAAACTTTTTTTTTCATTTGTCTTTCATATTTTCGAAAATTTCAAATTAATTTTTAAAATTTTTTTCTTATTTTTATTCCATATTTTCAAATTCAATGCTAACAATTAATGTGATTGATTCAAAAATATTAAGTTTGTTACTTGCCTAATAAAAAAGGTTCAATCTTTAAATTTTAAAATCAAATCTTTTTGTTTCTTGTTAGTCAAGTAATCAACTTTAATTTTCAAAATGAAATCTTTTTTAAATTCTTTTTCAAATCTTTTTCAAATTAAATTTCAATCACATCTTTTTCAAAATTTAATTTCAAAATCTTTTCTAACTTTTTATCTTTTCAAATTTGATTTTCAAATATTTTTCAATTAACCACTTTACTTTTTATTTGATTCTTATCTTTTTCAAAACTACCTAACTAACTCCCTCTCTAATTTTCGAAAATCCATTCCCTCTTTTTCAAATTTTCTTTTTAATTAACTAATTATTTTAATTTCAATTTAATTTGATTTCAATTTTAATTTTCGAAATTTAACTTTAAATTTTTTTATTTTTAATTTAATTAATTTTCGAAATTTCCTCCCTCATTTCCTTCTAATTATTTATTCATCTACTCACACTTCTCTTCCACCCAAAAATTCGAACCCCATCTTCCTCTCTGTGTTCGAGTTTTTCGTCTTCTCCTTCTTACATTCTTCTCTTCTTATACTTGCATAAGGAATCTCTATACTGTGACATAGAGGATTCCATATTTTCTTTTCTGTTTTCTTCTTTTTCATATGAGCAGGAACAAGGATAAGAACATTCTTGTTGAGGCTGATCCTGAACCTGAAAGGACTCTGAAGAGGAAGCTAAGGGAAGCTAAAGCACAACTCTCTGGAGAAAATCTGACAGAAATTTTCGAAAAAGAAGGAGACATGGCCGAAAATAATAACAATGCAAGGAAGATGCTTAGTGACTTTACTGCACCAAATTCTAATTTACATGGAAGAAGCATCTCAATTCCTGCCATTGGAGCAAACAACTTTGAGCTTAAACCTCAATTAGTTTCTCTGATGCAACAGAACTGCAAGTTTCATGGACTTCCATCTGAAGATCCTTTTCAGTTCTTAACTGAATTCTTGCAGATCTGTGATACTGTTAAGACCAATTGGGTTGATCCCGAGGTCTACAGGCTTATGCTTTTTCCATTTACTGTAAGAGACAGAGCTAGAATATGGTTGGACTCTCAACCTAAGGATAGCCTGAACTCTTGGGATAAGCTGGTCACAGCTTTCTTAGCCAAGTTATTTCCTCCTCAAAAGCTTAGTAAGCTTAGAGTGGATGTTCAAACCTTCAAATAGAAAGAAGGTGAATCCCTCTATGAAGCTTGGGAGAGATACAAGGAACTGACCAAAAAGTGTCCTTCTGACATGCTTTCAGAATGGACCATCTTGGATATATTCTATGATGGTCTATCTGAGCTATCAAAGGTGTCACTGGACCATTCTGCAGGTGGATCCATTCACCTAAAGAAAATGCTTGCAGAAGCTCAAGAACTCATTGACATGGTTGCAAATAACCAGTTCATGTACACTTCTGAAAGGAATCCTGTGAATAATGGGACGCCTATGAGGAAGGGAGTTCTTGAAATTGATACTCTGAATGCTATATTGGCTCAAAATAAAATATTGACTCAGCAAGTCAATATGATCTTTCAGAGTCTGAATGGATTGAAGGAATCATCCAATAGTACTAAAGAGGCATCTTCTGAAGAAGAAGAAGCTTATAATCCTGAGAACCTTGCAATAGCAGAGGTGAATTACATGGGTGAACCCTATGGAAACACCTATAATCCCTGATGGAGGAATCATCCAAATTTCTCATGGAAGGATCAACCAAAGCCTCAACAAGGCTTTAATAATGGTGGAAGAAACAGGTTTAGCAATAGCAAGCCTTTTTCGTCATCCACTCAGCAACAGACAGAGAATTCTGAGCAAAATCCATCTAGCTTAGCAAATATAGTCTCTGATCTATCTAAGGCCACTTTAAGTTTCATGAATGAAACAAGGTCCTCCATTAGAAATTTTAAGGCACAAGTGGGCCAGCTGAGTAAAAGAGTCACTGAAACTCCTCCTAGTACTCTCCCAAGCAATACAGAAGAGAATCCAAAAAGAGAGTGCAAGGCCATTGATTTAACCATCATGGCCGAACCTACAAGAGAAGGAGAGGACGTGAATCCCAGTGAGGAAGACCTCCTGGGACGTCCAGTGATCAACAAGGAGTTTCCCTCTGAGGAACCAAAGGAATCTGAGGCTCATCTAGAGACCATAGAGATTCCATTGAACCTCCTTATGCCATTCATGAGCTCTGATGAGTATTCTTCTTCTGAAGAGAATGAAGATGTCACTGAAGAGAAAGTTGCCAAGTACCTTGGTGCAATCATGAAGCTGAATGCCAAATTATTTGGTAATGAGACTTGGGAAGATGAACCTCCCTTGCTCATCAATGAACTGAGTAATCTGGATCAACTGACATTGCCTCAGAAGAAACAGGATCCTGGAAAGTTCTTAATACCTTGTACCATAGGCACCATGACCTTTGAGAAGGCTCTATGTGACCTTGGGTCAGGGATAAACCTCATGCCACTCTCTGTAATGGAGAAACTGGAAATCTTTGAGGTGCAAGCTGCCAGAATCTCATTAAAGATGGCAGACAACTCAAGAAAATAGGCTTATGGACAAGTAGAGGACGTGCTAGTAAAGGTTAAAGGCCTTTACATCCCTGCTAATTTCATAATCCTAGACACTGGGAAGGATGAGGATGAATCCATCATCCTTGGAAGACCCTTCCTAGCCACAGCAAGAGCTGTGATTGATGTGGACAGAGGAGAATTGATCCTTCAACTGAATAAGGACAACCTTGTGTTTAAAACTCAAGGATCTCCTTCTGTAACCATGGAAAGGAAGCATGAAAAGCTTCTCTCACTGCAGAGTCAACAAAAGCCCCCACAGTCAGACTCTAAGTTTGGTGTTGGAAGGCCACAACCAAACTCTAAGTTTGGTGTTGAACCCCCACATTCAAACTCTAAGTTTAGTGTTGGGAGGTCCCAACAATGCTCTGAACATCTGTGAGGCTCCATGAGAGCTCACTGTCAAGCTATTGACATTAAAGAAGCGCTTATTGGGAGGCAACCCAATGTTATTTAATCATATCTATTTTATTTTGTTTTTGTTATTTCGTGTTTTATTAGGTTGATGATCATGTGAAGTCATAAAAACTACTGAAAAATAAAAAACAGAATGAAAAACAGCATTGAAAATAGCACACCCTGGAGGAAAGCAGTCTGGCGTTTAAACGCCAGAAACAAGCATCTGTCTGGCATTTAACGCCAGAAACAGGCACCAAGCTGGCGTTTAACGCCAGAAACAAGCATCTACCTGGCGTTAAACGCTAGAAACAAGCTACATTTGGGAGTTTAACGCCAGAAACAGGCAGCAGTCTGGCGTTAAACGCCAGGATTGCATAGCAAGGGCATTTTACACGCCTAATTGGAGCAGGGATGTTAAGTCCTTGACCCCACTTGATCTGTGGACCCTACAGGATCCCTACCACTTCTTCTCTCCTCTTCACACCTTTTCATAACTCTCTTCCCCTCCAAAACCATCATACACCCACCCACTCGAATTCAAACCATCACTCCTTCCTTTTCACACATCATAACCACCTTAAACCCCCAGTGGCCGAACCATTCACACACCTCCATCTCCTCCATCTCTTCTTCTTCTCATCCGTTCTTTCTTCTTTTGCTCGGGGACGAGCAAACCTTCTAAGTTTGGTGTGGTAAAGCATTGCTTTTTGTTTTTCCATAACCATCTAGGGCACCTAAGGCCAGAGACATTCTCATTGAAGAGGACAAGTCCATCACTAAGAAAAGGATGGAGCAAACAAGAGATCATGGACCTCAACATGAGCATGAGGAAATTCCCCACCATGAAATCCCTGAGATACCTCAAGGAATGCACTTTCCTCCATAGAATTATTGGGAGAAAATCAACACTTCCCTAGGAAAATTAAGTTCCAACATGGGACAACTAAAGGTGGAGCACCAAGAGCACTCCATCATCCTCCATGAAATTAGAGAAGATCAAAGAGTTATGAGGGAGGAGCAAGAAAGACAAGGAAGAGACATAGAGGAGCTCAAGAGCACCATTGGTTCTTCAAGGAGAGGAAGACGCCACCCTCACTAAGGTGGACTCATTCCTTAATCTCCTTGTCTATTTATTTTCTGTTTTTCGGTTTTTGAGCCTTATGTGTTATTTATGTTTGTGCCTTTACTACATGATCATTAGTGTCTAAGTGTCTATGCCTTAAAAAGTTATGAATATGAATCCATCACCTCTCTTGAATGAAAAATGTTTTAATTACAAAAGAACAAGAAGTACAGGGTTTCAAATTCATCCTTGAAACTAGTTTAATTATTTTGATGTGGTGACAATACTTTTTGTTTTCTGAATGAATGCTTGAACAGTGCATATGTCTTTTGAAGTTGATGTCTATGAATGTTAAATATGTTGGCTCTTGAAGAATAAGGAAAAAGGAGACATGTTATTTGATAATCTGAAAAATCATAAAAATGATTATTGAAGCAAGAAAAAGCAGTGAATACAAAAGCTTGCGAAAAAAAAAAGAAAAATAGCAAAAAAAAAAAAGAAAAAGAGAAAAAGAAAAAGCAAGCAGAAAAAGCCAAAAGCTCTTAAAACCAAAAAGCAAGAGCAAAAAGCCAATAGCCCTTAAAACCAAAAGGCAAGGGTAATAAAAAGGATCCAAGGCTTTGAGCATCAGTGGATAGGAGGGCCTAAAGGAATAAAATTCTGGCCTAAACGGCTAAACCAAGCTGTCCCTAACCATGTGCTTGTGGCGTGAAGGTGTCAAGTGAAAACTTGAGACTGAGCGGTTAAAGTCGAGGTCCAAAGCAAAAACAGAGTGTGCTTAAGAACCCTGGATACCTCTAATTGGGGACTTTAGCAAAGCTGAGTCACAATCTGAAAAGGTTCACCCAGTTATGTGTCTGTGGCATTTATGTATCCGGTGGTAATACTGGAAAACAAAGTGCTTAGGGCCACGACCAAGACTCATAAAGTAGCTGTGTTCAAGAATCAATATACTGAAATAGGAGAATCAATAACACTATCTGAATTCTAAGTTCCTATAGAGGCCAATCATTCTGAACTTCAATGGATAAAGTGAGATGCCAAAACTATTCAAGAGGCAAAAAGCTACAAGTCCCGCTCATCTGATCGGAGCTAAGTTTCATTGATATTTTGGATATTTATAGTATATTCTCTTCTTTTTATCCTATTTGATTTTCAGTTGCTTGGGGACAAGCAACAATTTAAGTTTGGTGTTGTGATGAGCGGATAATTTATACGCTTTTTGGCATTGTTTTTACATAGTTTTTAGTATGATTTAGTTAATTTTTAGTATATTTTTATTAGTTTTTAAATAAAAATCACATTTCTGGACTTTACTATGAGTTTGTGTGTTTTTCTGTGATTTCAGGTATTTTCTGGCTGAAATTGAGGGACTTTAGCAAAAATCAGATTCAGAGGTTGAAGAGGGACTGCAGATGCTGTTGGATTCTGACCTCCCTGCACTCAAAGTAGATTTTCTGGAGCTACAGAACTCCAAATGGCGCGCTCTCAATTGCGTTGGAAAGTAGACATCCAGGGCTTTTCATCAATATTTAATAGTCTATACTTTGCTCGAGTTAGATGACGCAAACTGGTGTTGAACGCCAGTTCCATGCTGTATTCTGGAGTCAAACGCCAGAAACAGGTTACAAACTGGCGTTCAACTCCAAGAAAAACCTCTACACGTGTAAAAATCAATGCTCAGCCCAAGCACACACCAAGTGGGTCCCAGAAGTGGATGTCTGCATCATTTACTCATTTTTGTAAACCCTAGTAACTAGTTTAGTACAAATAGGACTTTTTACTATTGTATTTACATCTTTAGTTTCATCTTTAGATCACGTTTGGGGGCTGGCCATTCGGCCATGCCTGGACCTTCATCACTTATGTATTTTCAACGGTAGAGTTTATACACACCATAGATTAAGGTGTGGAGCTCTGCTGTTCCTCATGAATTAATGCAAAGTATTATTGTTTTTCTATTCAATTCAAGCTTATTCCTATTCTAAGATGTTCATTCGCACCCAAGAACATGATGAATGTGATGATTATGTGACACTCATCATCATTCTCACTTATGAACGCGTGCCTGACAACACTTCCGTTCTACATGCAAACAAGCTAGAATGAGTATCTCTTAGATATCTAATACAGAGGACCGAGTCCAAGATATTAGAATATTTGTGGTATAAGTTAGAACCCATGGATGGCCATTCTTGAGATCCGGAAAGTCTAAACCTTGTCTGTGGTATTCTGAGTAGGATCTGGGAAGGGATGGCTGTGACGAGCTTCAAACTCGCGAGTGCTGGGCGTAGTGACAGATGCAAAAGGATAGTAAATCCTATTCCAGTATGATCGAGAACCGACAGATGATTAGCCATGCAGTGACAGCGCATTAGACCATTTTCACAGAGAGGATGGGATGTAGCCATTGACAACGGTGATGCCCTACATAAAGCTTGCCATAGAACGGAGTAGGAATGATTGGATGAAGACAGCAGGAAAGCAGAGGTTCAGAGGAACGAAAACATCTCTATACGCTTATCTGAAATTTTCACCAATGAATTACATAAGTACCTCTATCTTTATTTTATATTTTATTTATATTTTTATTATCAATTCACCATAACCATTTGAAACCGCCTGACTGAGATTTACAAGGTGATCATAGCTTGCTTCAGGCCGACAATCTCCGTGGGATCGACCCTTACTCACGTAAGGTTTATTACTTGGACGACCCAGTGCACTTGCTGGTTAGTTGTGCGAAGTTGTGATAAAGAGTTGAGATTACAATTATGCGTACCAAGTTATTGGCGCCATTGATGATCACAATTTCGTGCACCAATCAACCTTCTGGTTTTTCTCATGATTCTAACAGTTTAGTGTGTAAATTAAATAAATCCCTTTATGGCCTCAAGCAGGCTCCGAGATAATGGTTTCTAAAGCTTAGTAATACTCTAAACAGGTTTGGCTTTGTTAGTACTAAGTCTGATACATCTTTATTCATCAAACATGGCTCTCATTATGTCATTTATATTCTATGTTATATTGATGATATTATAATCACTGGTAATGATTCGAATGAAATTGATGTTATGATACAAAAGTTATACAAGACTTTTACTCTAAAAGACTTGGGAGAGTTATCCTATTTTCTTGGTATTGAGGTTCATAAAACTGAAATTGGATAACTTCATTTATCCCAAACTAAATATATTAAAGACCTACTATCTAACTTAGGAATGAGTACAGCAAGTGCTATGCCTACTCCTATGATCTCCTCTTTGCAGTTAATTTCTACAAGTTCAGAACAATTTGAGGATCCGTAACTCTTCATATCTATTGTAGGTACATTGCAATATGTTACCATCACTAGGCCTGACCTGAGTTTTGCTGTGAGAAAAGTTTCTCAATTCATGCATAGCTTTTTACTTGCTCACTAGAAGGCTATGAAGAGGATTTTAAGATACCTTCAAGGAACACAAGAACATGGTTTGCTCTTACATAAATGCAACGACTATAAGTTGTATGGTTTTTTTTTTTATTCTGACTGGGCAGTAGATTTAGAGGATCGGAGGTCTGTTTCGAGTTATTGTGTCTTCTTTGGAACTAATTTGGTTACTTGGTCTTGCAGGAAACAAACAATTATAAGTAGATCTTCAACTGAGGCAGAATTTCAAAGCCTGGCAGCCTGTGAAGCAGAGATTACATGGGTGAAGAATTTGCTGTCTGAGTTGAAGATTGCATTGACTACTGTTCCATCAATATTTTGTGACAATTTAAGCACTGTTTTGCTCACTGTAAATCTAGTCTTACATGACAAAACGAAGCATTTTTAGTTAGATATCCAAGTTGTTCGAGAAAAGATCAACAACAAGTCATTATAAGTTGTACATATTCCTAGAATTGAACAAGTTGCTGACATTTTAACAAAACCTTTGTCAGCAACCAGTTATGAGAGGTTCAAAGACAAGCTCAGAGTTGTTCCAAGGAGCAACTTGAGCTTGAGGGGGGGGGGTATTGAGAGCACCAGCCCAAAAGGATAAGTCCAACTAGTAATAGTCAACTGCAGCCTAATGAATCAATAGCAACCCATTAGTTAATACTCCTCAAGAATAGTTAACAAATGTGGATGTACAAAAAGGAATCAGTTTTGTTAGGGTTGGATATATAATTCCTTTTCACTCTGTAAATATTTTTTCATTATTCAATAAAAATTACTCCATTAATTCTTCAAGATTCTTTTCTTCCTTTTGTTACTGGTTTTTGTTTTCTTCATCACCTGTTCTTGCTATTCTATATTGCTTAGCTTTTAGCAATCTTCCCTTTTCTTTCAAAAAGAATCTTTCGATATCTAGCTGGTATAACTGAGCAATGCTTCTATTGGAGCTCCCAGCCACGTTACTTGCGCTACCCATCATCATTTCAATTTGGAGATGAAGAAGAGAATAATCTAGCAGAAGTGCAAAACATATGACCAGTAATGAAGAAGAAAAATTCTGGTTATAATGAAGCTAGTTTGGGGATTAGAATTTTTAAATTTAGTTCAGGGACCAAATTGCTATAAAACAAAGTTTCTAGAGCTATGTCAATTATTCGTTATCTTGATAGTGTGTCAAAAATTAGTCCAGATAAGCTTTTCAATGGCGCTCCATGGACTAAAAGTGCTTGGAGGACAATTTTGGGTCTCAGTAGAATTTCAAGAATGAAAATGAGTAACTATTAATTTGAGGGACCACTATAAGACTCGAGTGCAATTTCAAGGATTATTTTGAGGTTTAACTCATTAATTTTCATATAAATCTCTACATCCTATAATAGTTTATGTATAAATTTCAAAACATCTACACCCTATAACCGTTTATATAGAACTAACGGCTCAACAGGCACTACCATATCTGTTTAGCCGTTTTTTTATTGTTTTTAAGTGATTAATTTTTATATTTTATTTTAAACTTATAAATTTAATGAAATAATTTAAAAGATAAGAATAAAATATATTTAATAATAAATATACAAATTTTATAAGTTATTTAACTTTTATAACGTATTCAATTTATAAATTTAAATTAAATAAGATATTAGAAAAATTATGTGTAATAAAATCAAGATAAATATTTACAAAGTTATAAATTAACTATTTATAAATATTATTAAATTTATTCATTTTTAACAGTATTTAATTTAAAATAAATATAAAAATTTATATTCAAAATACTTTTTATCTTCATGTATAATTTTAATGGATAAATAATATCTAAGTTGCAATTTAATATAATACCTTAGGACAGAAGGCTGTCATTACTTTTTACATTAGATTGTTACTATATAAGTTTTGAGTTTGCTTTATTGTGCATATTAGTTAAATTATATTTTATTATTTCATTTTGCATATTTTAAAATTACGCGATTATACTATAAGGGTGACATTAGTTTTTATAATTTAATATGAATCTTCTTACTATTTTATTTTTGAACGCCCTCCATAAAAAATGGTTATTTAAAGTGAAACATTACATAAAGAGAGATAAAAAAAAAAATTAAATTTATCATTTTGGTTTGCTTTTTAATCCTCACTTGATATTATTCAAATTTAATAGTTGATAGCAGTGATTCTTTGTGATTAATTTAAAATATCTCTCTCTCTCTCCTTCTAAAATCTTTCTCTCTCACTAATTTTGAACAAACTCAATTTTATTATTAATTTTTTTTAAGTTTGAATATTTTAAATTTTTTAGAATAATATTTTTTAAATTATCTAATGCATAAAAAAGTCATATATTTTTATTTATCTTAAAAATTAAAAATAAATAATATTATTTTTTTATAATAAATATTTTTAAATTAAGTAATGCATAAAAGGTCACATCTTTTTATTTATCCTAAAAATTAAAAATTAAAATTTAATGATATTTTTTTAACAAAATTAAAATCAAACACAATAACCATAAAAGATCTTAAAAAAATTGTGTTTACGTATGAGAATATTACAATTTATTATATTGTATGTTATCTTTGTACTACAGAATAAAAGGTAGAATTCTATATTTTTTTGTTATTTATTTTTTTATTTTAGTAGTTATTTATTAATAAATGTTGAATTAACGATTCTGTTTACTATATTTCGATATGTTTATTTCATTTACATTAAATAAGTTGTCCAAATTCAACCCATTTTCTTAAACCACTTTTTGATCACATAGTTGGAATCATTTAAACTCAAATTTTAAATCCTAAATTTTGCAAGGTAAAAAAATACAATAAAATAAATTAGAAATTCTAATAAAATAAAATAATTTAAAAAATAGAATATATATATATATATATATATATATATATATATATATATATATATATATATATATAATAATAATAATAATATTACATGCATGACCCATGAAGTAGAAAAAGAAAGATAAAAAAAGTAACCATAAAGGTTGAAATAATATTAGGTTATCAGATTATTTAAAAAATTAATTAACAAATGTTTTTATTTGGTCACATCTTTGATATTAGATATCAATCTAATAATTAATAAAAAATAATATTATTTAATGTAAAACAGATAAAAAATAAAAAAATTAACAAAATATTCGTGGGCATTTTTTATTCTACTTTTGGTAAGTGCAGAACCTTCTTGCATCTTTTATATGCTATATGTCGAATATGTGGAACGAGTAATATTAAATTAATTAATTTTTTTCAATATAATTTATTTATAAATAAGTTTGCATGTATTTAAATATCAAATCTAACACTCTACATAATCAATAGTTTAGAAAATGAACATATTAATATTTTAATAGACTATTAGTAGGTGTAGACTTTCTTGCGTTCTTTATATGTCAATCAAATAACCAGTGCCACATGCTAAACAAATGATATCATAGAAGACAAAATAAATAATTTTTTTGTAATATAATTTATTTATTTTAGTTTAATTTAAAAATAAATATTTATGTATTTAAATTTTAAATACAATACTCTACATAATTAATAATTTAATAATAAAAAAATTATCTATTATGAAATAATTAAAAAAATAAATTAATAAAATATTTATGAGACTTCTTCCGTTCATCATTAATAAGTACAAATATGTTTTAAAAAAATACATATCAAATAAAAAAATCAGTTTATTCGTTAAATTAAAATGATGAGAGAAAAAGATTGAGCACTATTTTTATAGGTGACAAGTTGGGGACAAATTAAAAAAAGTAAAAGAATAATAAAAAATTGGGTAAGTAAATTAAAGAGAAAAAAAATATAGGTGAAAGTTACAGGTAAATTCAACAAAAGCAACAAAATTAAATAAAATTTGTAACGACGGAGGCAATGCAATCGAAAGTGTAAAAAAAAGATGTCAAAAAGAAAATTACAGCAAAATGCATCGAGCTGTCAAAATAAAGAGAAGCAGCAAGAATGAATGAAATTATAAAAAAATAAAAAAAAGATATATTCTTTATGATTAAAAAAATTCTAATAGAATAATTAGAATGACATCAAACTATGAGTACAGTATTTACAGGCATACTCAGAACACGATACAAATAAAAAAGCGTTAAACTGAATGGCTTCTAATTAAACACTTGTTGACTTCTAATTGTTCTTTTTCTCATTTTGTATATGGCCCCGAAAATCGACCTTTTAACATAATCGTTATCTAGTTTAACTGTTTAAGACTTTATAAAAACTTATTTAAATAATTATTCCATACAAAGAAGCGTTCAGAACATAAGTAAGGAGAATCGAAAAAAGAGTGAAAAATTAAAAGAGGGAGATTGTGAGAATAAACAGTTGAATGGAAGTTATGCTTGAAGTTTTCGTAACTCTAAGTGAAATAAATAATTACAAAATAGTTTTGAATTATGTTAGTAGAGTTAAAATAAAAAATAAAAAAGTGGACACTAAACTTCATATATTGACATTATATATTGATATAGATATAGATAAATAGAAGACTCAAATGTAGTTATTTTTAAAATATTGTAGTGGAGTAATTTTAACTTCTACTTTATTTATTTATCTAATTTACCTAAAAAATATTATAAAAAAATAGAGTATTGTTTTAAATATAAGATTAAAAGTCTAAATTGTCTGAATTTTTTTCTTAAACATAGATATTATTTTATTATTATAAAATAATAATGTTTTATAAGAAAGTATAAAAGAAGTTGGGTATTCCCAATTATCACCAAATGTGATTGGAAGACAAATAGCTTAAGAAAGAGTAAAGTAAGAATAAAGAGAAATTATTGGCATTCATCAGGTATGGCTATTGAGTTCACGCACTAGACTACTGGCTTCTTGCACTATCTCCGGCGCTGGGCTTATTAGCTTCTCAAAGACACACCTATTACTCGCTTTTCAAGTGCTCCAACACAGTGCCGCGATGAAGAGGATCTTTTGTCTACCTTCGATTTGAGCCGTTACCCAAGATAAGGCTCGTTGCCACCAATTGATGAAGGTCTTCTCTTCTCTCTGCAATAAGTCAGGGGTTATTAAGCTTAGACTCCAGATTATTGAAGACAGAGGGCATTGGAACAGGGCATGAGAAATTGATTCATCTTTCAGCATGCATCTTGGACAAGTGGTGGGGTGGATGCAAACCGGTTATGGATTTGTTACAAAATCGGAAGCTTTTCATGAAGACTCTTTCATAAAAAAATCTTAATTTTATGAGGTAATTTCAATTCCCAAATGCTATTCCATACTCTGTTATTCTGTATGTTCTGAGGCATCAATGAAATAGGAGAATGAAAGAACCCGTAAGCAACTTTGTATCCTGACCCAACTTCGTATATACCAAATTTTGTTCAGCACCAATTAACTTCATCCTCCTTCTCTGTTGGTTTGATGGAAAAATTTTTATTGCATATATCAACTGGAAAAATTGACTCAATCAGGTTTCTGTTCCAACTTCTATCAGGATTTAGTAGCGCACTAACATAATACACTTGCAGATTTGGTGAGATTGTCACTGCAGCTTGAGGGACATTAAAGGGCAATGTTGGTGGGAGCCAGGGATCATGGAAGATGCGGATATTAGCACTAGAGCCTATTTTCCATAACAAGCCTTTCTCAATCACCTTGCGGCCTTCAAGAACACTTCTCCAGCCCCACGACGGTATGCTTCCTATCTCTGCATGTAAGAAATCTATATATCTGAAATATTTAGCTTTGAACATTCTTGACATTGTAGAATTAGGGTATTTCATTAGACGCCAATATTGCTTGCCCGATAAGGCCAAATTTTGTGTCCTTAGATCTTTGATCCCCAACCCTCCATCTTTCTTCGGTCTCGTCATTGTGTCCCATTTAATCCAAACCATTCTTCGTTCTGCGCCTTTTTGACCCACCAAAATTGCGAGAGCATGCTATGAATCTCAGTTAACAGCGTGTCCGGGAGCTTGAAACAAGAGAGTGTGTAAATAGGAATCGCTTCTCCCACCGCTCTCAATAGTGTGTGCCTGCCACCTGAGGACAATAAACTTCTTTTTCAACTCATAATCCTCTTCTGAACTTTATCCTTGATAGCTCCAAAGGTTGCTTTCTTTGATTTCTGAACTATGGAGGGCAGCCCCAAGTATTTGTCTTGGGCTCCGATATATTCAATATTTAGCGTCTGCGCAATTGCTAGTCTTGTGTTCTGAGGTGTGTTGTGACTGAAAAAGATGACCGACTTATTCAAATTGACTTTTTGACCACTGAAGCCCTCGTAGATCTCTAGCAATTCTAAAATGCTTTGGCTTGTATTAGGTGAGCCCTTGCAAAAAAGGATTGAATCATCAGCAAACAAAAGGTGATTAACTGTTTGGCATCTCCGATTAACTTGAACTCCTTGAATTAATCTGTTTTGCTCTGCCTTAAACTGTCTGAATTTTTAAAAATATAAATTATTACTATATCATTTTATTTTATAAGAGATTAATTATCTAATATTCCAAAATATTAGAAAAATTTATTATGTTTTATTTTAAAATTAGTAATTTAGTTTAACTATATTATAGTAATGTTTTGAAAACCGGACCGATTCAACAGCGAACCGACAACATTAACAGTTCGGTCAGATATATAAAACCGTTGTTCAGAAAATTGTGAATTGGCCCAGAATCAGTCGGTCGGACCGAATCGGAACCCACCCGGTTTACAAAAAAACGGAAACCCCTTCGTTTCTTTCTCCCTTACTCCCTTTCTTTCGTCAAGAAATAAATCACACAAACCCAGCCAAAAAATCCTAGCCCTGTAAGCCTACACCACCGCCGCAAGGAGAGGCATACTGCCGCCGTTCGTCGTACTCAAAGTTCGCCATCCGTCCGTCTATCTAGCTTCCCTCGTGCTCCAAGACTTCAACCCCTGTTCGCTGTCACCGATTGCGGCTGCTTCCTCGAGCTCGGCGTCCGTCGTCTTTGTCTGCTCAGCCGCGCTTCCGTCGCCGTTCACGTTCGCGTCTTCGTTCGCGTTCTTCGCCGTTTACATTCGCTCGGCGTTCACCGTTCGCGTTCACTCGCCGTTCGCCGTTCTAGTTCGCATTCGCGTTCGTCTGGAAGCCACGTTGCTCTGCTTCAAACTCTGCGACCAACCCGCGCGCTCCACCTAGCCGTCGAACTGCTCTTTTTTGTCTTCGCCGTGAGTTCCCTAAACCCGCCACCAGACAATGCACTCACACAACACCAACACTCTGCTTCAAACTCTGCAACTTCTGATTTTTATTACAATAAGTAACTATTTGATTTGGTAGTGGTTTGGATTTTTTTATAGACTGAATTAAAGCTTACAATAGTTATGTTCTCTTCTCTGTCACATTGATATTAAGCTTTGAATTCTCTTATTTTGTTTTAATTTTACCGCACTCAACATGTTTGATGAAATGCTTTAACCATATTTCTGGTTGGTTTTATAATTTCTAGCTTTTAGAAACTTAGTAAGTTGATTGCATGTGAAATTAGAATAATTGGATCTTAGTAATTAAAAAATTTTAACTGCACAAATAGCATCTTTGAAAAAAACATATTAGCATGATGATTCCACTTGCATTAGTGTTCTTCTGTTAAATTTTAACTGTTATTGTGAACTTGTTAATTTGCTAATTGTTCTTGTGTTGTTGTTCTGTTGTTCTTCTGTTACTTTTAATTTTTTTTTTTTGTTTTTGTTGTGATTTTCTGTTCTTGATTTAAGCTGTGATTGAAGGTTCTTTGGTTTGGGTATTCTTCACTTTCCTGTAAGCTTAGCTTTTAATTCTTTGGCATACACGTATCAAATCATTGTTTTCAGCAACGGTGATTTTTAGATTTTTTTTGGGTTGCTTTGTGTTAAATGTTTCTATTGTTGTTGTTGTTGTTGTTGTGTTTTTGCTGTGATTTAAATGTTCTTTTAATTTTTTTTTCCGAATGTCCAATCAGTACTTGGTTGATTGATTTTGCCGCTTGTATTTGATGATAAATTTTAAATTGATAATTCTATTATTGCCTTACTGTCTGTTTCTATAGTTAAATTTTATTAAAGTTTCTTGAATTTGCACTGCCTATGTTACTGATTCATGTTCCTTCATTGCTTTTTTTGTTGTTGTTAATCATTGTGATGAGCTTTGTTAAAATTGGGTTGAAAACTGTTAATCTTTTTTCATTTTTCACTGTTATTAAAAAATTTGCAATTGGTGATCATTTGATTTATTATATGCTTCATGTTTTCATTGTTCTCTTCTTATAAAGAAAAAAATTGCAATTAGTGATTGATTGTATGATTCATGTTTTGATTGTTCTGTTATATAAAAAAAATTCTGTTTTCGTTGTTTTGTTCATTGTTTGGTTGCACTGTCCCTGTTCTTGATCTTCGCCGACTTGCTACCCGTCCTCCGTGTTGGATTCTTTTTGTTTCAGACTTTGTTGTGTTTTTGTTTCAGCCTCTGTTGTGTATTTATTGTTGCAACACTATTATTTTTTGTTTTACTTTTTGACTTAGCTACATTAAGACAATATTCTCTATCTTTAACTTGTGCATTGTAATTCAATCCAGCTATTTTTAATGGAAGTATAATTATGTTAATTGTCAACAAATTTGCAGCAAGTTATTGCATATTTTAATGATTAATTACATTTAGCTGGTGATATTTTATGTAGAGTTTTAAATTTAAAAGATATTTTTTTTTGGTTGGTGATATTTTATGTAGGATTTTAAATTTGAAAAATATTTTTTTTTGGTGACTAAATTTGAAAGATATTTAGAATGTTTATTTATAATTTATTTATTATTTTATTATGGAATGATTTTTTTGGTTAAACCATAATTAGACTAATTAAACCAATAAATTAATAAATCAATAATTAAAACGGTTTGATAACTTGTCTGATTTTCAAAACCTTAATATACGGATTAAAAAAAAATCAATCATCATATAAAAATACGTATTTAGTACTTATGAAAAAGTTTAATTTCAATATTGTTAAATTATTTTAACGTGAAATGTTTTTTTTTTATAGTTGTTTATTTTATTAGAAAAATATATAAAATTATATATACCAATATACATAAAAACGTGGTTATTCATTTTTTGTTTTCACGAAAGAACTTTTATTTAATTTTTAAAAAAATATTATGAGATCATCGGAATTTAATATTTTTATTATTATTTAATTATCAACTCAATTGATACAATTATCTTATATTTTAAAATATTAATAATTAATTGATAATAAAAAATAATAATTTTTGATAATTTTCTAATATTTCAATAAATTTAATACATGGTTAGTATAAGTAACTTTTATATTTTTTATTTTATTAAATCGAGATTATCTTTAAAAAGGATAAAATCAAAATATAATTTTATTTTTTCATAATATATTTTTGTTGCCAAATCCCAAAAGTGAAGGGTAATTTAGTCAAATAATATTTACAGGGAAACAAGAAGGCAGCGGGAATGATAGAGCGGACCCGGGGCAACTAACTCGCACCAGTGCTGCTCTCTGAATCTTCCTTCCGACGTCGTTGCACCACCGCACCATCTCAACGCCGCCACCGCAAGGTCGCCAATTTGTTGCTGCTTCCGGCGGCAGCTGTAGTATCCGCACATAAGTCTCTCTATAACTATAACAAATATCAGGCAGCAATGGAGGTTCAGGTTCAGGGGCAGGCCGGGCAGGTGCAAGGGCAAGGGCAAGGGCAAGGGCAAGGGCAGGGGCAGGGTCAGGGTCAGGGAGAGAGGCTGAATCAGGCAGTACAGCAGCAGCTGAACCTGGAGCAAGTGAAGACACGCGCCATCAGCCTCTTCAAAGCCATCTCTCGCATCCTCGAAGATTTCGACGCCTACGCTCGCACCAATACTACCCCCAAGTGGTCAGTCTTCTTCTAATCAATTCATTGCTAATGAATCATTAGTTCCTCTCGCTTCGATTCGGTCAACAAATTCTCGGCCAGAATAGCCTGTAATTTTGTGAGTAGCTTGGATAAATTTCACTGAAATTGAAATGAATTAATAAATGATTCGTTTTGACAATATAATCTTTTCGAGGCAATTTTCTTGGTGGTTTGTAAAGGGGAGCAGTTATTGAGGTATATCGAGTGAATTTCTGCTTTATCTATGGGTAAATTCTGTGAGCGATATGATTTTTCATGGATGATTTGGGTACTTCAGTCAAATTGAAAGGGATTGATGAATGATTAGTTCTTAGTTCTTAATTTGAGCCTTTCTTGTGTGCATAGGCAAGACATTCTGGGGCAGTACTCCATGGTTAACCTTGAGCTCTTCAACATCGTTGACGAAATCAAGAAAGTCTCCAAGGCTTTTCTAGTCTATCCCAAGAATGTTAATGCTGAAAATGCAACTAGTATGCTCTCAATCCTCCCTTCCCTTATTCTGTTGCTATTCTTATTGTTGAATTCAATGAATTCTTTGATTTCATTCAGTACTTCCTGTTATGCTTTCGTCCAAACTACTCCCTGAAATGGAGACGGAAGATAGCTCCAAGAGAGATCAATTGCTTCAGGGGATGCAAAACCTCCCCATACCTACTCAAATTGAAAAGCTCAAGGTTATTCCCATGACCATTCACTTGATGGATTGAGTTTACCTTGCCATTGCCATATCTTTTGATTCTAGATTCTTTTTACAGGCTAGAATTGATATGATTGCAGCGGCCTGTGAAGGTGCCGAGAAAGTCTTGGCCGACACTCGCAAAGCCTATTGCTTTGGAACTCGCCAGGGCCCAACTATTACCCCAACTTTAGACAAGGGTCAGGCCGCCAAAATTCAAGAGCAAGAAAATCTACTCCGGGCTGCTGTCAATACCGGTGAGGGCTTTATCCAAACTGTATCTCTATGATGTTTGCTTATGCTTATTTCTTAGTTTTGATATTTTTATACAATAAAAACATGCTTTAGCTTCCAGGGGTGATGTATAAAATGGTTTAATCTGGGAATAAATTGTTGCACCGCAAGAATATATTATTAAGGCATGGGGCTCTTGTTGCATTAACTACAGCACCTTCATTGTAACTTTTGTCAAAACATTTTTGACATTCTAACAAAGTACAGCATTCAACTTTGGGTCGATAGCATTTTGTAATTCTAAAAGAAACTGGAGGTTGTTCAGTACGCATATCTTTATCTCTGATTCCCAAATTTCTTTCATAAGGGTAGTCCTGTTATTGTACGCTTGTAGCATTAGACTTGATGTAATTTATATGGACTAGTGCACAATAAGATGTTTTGACTAGTGGATTGTGGAGAAAGCAGTTGTTTGTGGAAAATCTACACTTTCATATTAAAGATTCTCCTCATATGCATGTTCTTTAATTTCACGATGATCATTTGGATGGAATGGTTTTTCATGCAGGATTACGGATACCTCCAGATCAGAGACAGATTACTCCGACACTTCCAATGCATTTGGCAGAAGCATTTACTCCCAATGAGGGTGCACAATCTTTTCCTGATGCATCTAACAACAGTTAGTCACTTTGAACTCACCTTTTGATTTTATCATTCTAGCACTGAGTGACATTTATTATTTACAGGTATGTATATGAAGAATACCCCGCTGTCATCAAACAGCATGGGCGGTCAGAATCCAATGGTACAGGTTAGCCATTGTCATTTCTTGAAAGTTTCGTGTTCTGATGTTTATTTGTAGTCCATTATCTTTTTCACTTTTTTTAGTCAATATTATATACAAAAGGGGATCCATGAGTACTTACTATCTTGGTTTTTGTTGCTTTAGCCATATTTTGTTTTTCTTTTTTGTTTTTTTCTTTTCTCCTTTTAAAGTTAAACTGTTAAAGTATATTAGAATTTATTGGACTTCAGAACTAGCAAAATTCGCGCTTTGAGTTTGATTCCCCAATTAACCTTCTCTATCCAATCTGTTGTATATTTCCTATCATCTATGCTCCTTGTTGCTATGTTAAGAGAATTATTGACCTCATTCTTTTGGTTTGGAATTTTGAACAATATGCATTCTTCGTTTATTTGTTTGTTTTTGGGGTATCTTAACTAACATTATCAGTGTAGGCCTCAGGATCTCAACTTTTGGGAAGATCTGCGGCTTCGCCATCTGCTGCAACCAGCGCCACTTCTTTTGACAACACTACAGCATCACCCTTACCATATGCCAATTCACCCAGGTCTTCCGCAAGTATGATGAATGCACCATCCCCTCAGCAGCAAACCCAACAACAGCAGCAGCAGCAACAATCACCAGTGCAGGCCCAACAACGGCAGAAACTGATGCAGTTACCTCAACAGCAGCAACAGCAACTTCTTGCTCAGCAGCAACAGTTCAGGCAATCTGCAATGCAAGGACTGGGACAGGTAAAAATTTGCAAGCTATGTACTCTTCATGGGGTTTGTTTATCATTGAGTAGGCTCAAGCGACTAGGTTACATGAATCGTACATACAAAAGGTTTATCTAGTCTGTTTATCTTTTTGTGAACGAGCAACTCACTCTGGGCACGTCTATATGGCTGTTTTCAATAATTATCTTTGTTCTATCAAAGGGATGGTGTATTTGTGGAAGTGAGATTGGACCTTTTGGCTGGTATGCGTTAGAATCGGTCCCTTGGCTGGCCTAGTCATGGCTTGAGAATTGATGTGTTATAAACTTGCTTAGAAACTTATGATTGGTACCAAATCGGTTACATTGTGTGATCAAGCCATATGATTTTAATAACCAAATTATTATGCTTCTCTTTTTTTCATTGGTAGTAACACGCTTCACTTTCCTCCTCAGTTGCATGGACAACATCAGATGCAATTTTCTCAATCACTTGGGCATCAGCAATTTCAGGGTAGGCAGCTTGCTTCAGGACATGTTCAACACGGCATTGGTCAAAGCCAATTAACTCAAGGAAATCAAATTACTCGTTTAGGACAGTTTTCTGGGGCTGCTAATAGTGCGTTATTCAGTGCTGCTCAAACAACACCTAATACCCAAATGGTACATTACTTATTTAATATAGTTTAATCAAACAACACTCTTTTTTCCCCTTTACTATGACTACCAGTTTTTACCTATCATGAACAGCTAATGGGAGGAGTTAGAATAGTTCAATTCATTGTATTATTTTGACAATCTGATTGTGCTATATTTGCTTTTGACAACCCTAAAAGTGATAATAAATTAAAAGAAAGATATAAGAAAAACTTTGAAGGAAGGCTGTCTTTTGGAGTCCGAAGCGTAATCATTACTTTTGCATTGTTGTGTTCCTTGCCCATCTTTTGTTTTTTGGGGTGAAGTATTTGTTGTTGTTATCTCCATTATTTTTCCTGCCGACCCCACTTAGTGGGACAAGGCTTTGTTGTTGTTGTTGTTGTTGTTATCTCCATTATTTTTCCTTTGGAAAATGGGGAGGGAGAGTCATAGTTATGTGTACTTGTTTTACCATGTGTTGTTGAATTATTTCAGCTTTGCGCATTGTTGCCGGTTCATAGACTAGGTGTGATTTTCAAAAGCTTTTGCACTCCAAACATAATCAGCCATTTTAGTTTTGTTACAATAAGCATGTACGGTTAGGATAATTTATGTCACTTTTAAGTATAGTTAAAATTCGCAATAAATTTATATAAAATATCATTATTATTTCACCTGTTGAGTTGAAATATAATAATCTATCATGTAGATAATTTTTCTCCCAATTTTTTATTTTTTAAATGAACTTAAATAAAAATGTGATCATATAGCTCTTTTTTTGTACCTTTTTAACATGTATGTACATTTGAATCTATAAAAAAATTTATCTAATAATTTCTTTGAAATTGGATCACCTTATTCATATGGGGCTATGGAAAAGTTTTCCTTTTTTTTCTTTCAATAGTGTTTCTCTTAGGTAGTGGGATCGGATGGCTTCTTGTGTTAGGAAGATGGTGTTGTGATCTACTCATTTTTGTTTAAAATGGAATTATTCGAGATGTAGAGTCTCTGATTGGTTAGTAGCAGTTATCACAATATAAAATTAACAATATAACCCAAATTGATTTTCTATTGCCATGTTTCTTTCGTGTACCCTTACTGTTAATGCGCTTTTCTTCTGCAATGATAGCTTCTACAATGGTTTCTTTTGTTACCATCCTTACTGTTAATGTACTTTTCTTCTGCAATAATTGCTTTTTTGACGTTTTTCCCCCCTTTCAGATTCCAAACATTTCGGCCACTATGTCCTCACGGATGCAGGTTTGTCTGTTTTCTCTAAATGCATTTTTCCTAATAGATCTTGGTTAAGTTAAAATTTTGTTTGGCTGATATGAAAGAAATGAAGTTGAAGAAATTGAAAATCCATAATGTATTGTGATTTGTTAATTGCATGCTTTAGTGCTTAGGTTGTGTTTGATTAGTGTCTCAATATAAATGATAGAGATAGGACACAGTAGATAGAAAAGTTGTATCTGTCCCCATCCCATTGTTCTTAGGTTGTTTTTTTTTTTATTTTTTTTTTAAAACAAGTTTTGTAACACAATTTTCATCATCAAAGCATTGCATTCATTTTGTATAACATAATTTTTTTTTTCTTTCACTTTGTATTTCTTAACTACTTAGAATGTATATAGTTGCTCAGCTTTACTTGCTTGATTAACCTTATCACAAGAGAATCACATTTCAAACTTGTACTCTACATTTTCAGTTTGGATTACCCGGAAACAACCCTCAGCGAAGTCATGCGACACAAATGTTGGGTGATCAAAGTATGAATTTATTCCTTAATATCTTTGCATTTAGAGTAGTGATAATAAGAATCTTGGTACTCAGTCATCTCACCATCATAAGATGAAGTGACTTCCACTTCAAGTATGCGTGGACCACACATTACTCGATGGTGAAGATTCACAAATGTTTCTCGTAATTTATTTTATCATTAGTTAGTTACGGAATCTTAGAGCAACAATTGAGTTGTCTCTGTGTGACCTCAAGGCACGGGTTCAAGCTGTGGAAACAGCTATTGATGTAATTATCACGTTAGGCTGCATAAACACCCTTTGAGTGCGGCCCTTCCTTTCCTTGGATCCTACATTGACACGGGATGCTTATGCACCGAGCTGTTTTTTTAGTTACGGAACCTTCTGTGTTAGGATTTAGGGTTTAAGGACCCTATAAAATTACCTGGTACAGATGTACCGTATGTTGTTTGTGACTGAGATTTTGCGAATTTATGAAGCTTATGGTTAGATCTTAGCTGTTTATTATGAAACGAGCATCGGTAGCGAAGGAAATTCCATATACTTTGTACTGACGGAATCCGGGGATTTAATTTGCAGTGTTTAACCTTGGAAGTGGCAATCCTGGTGGTATGATGTCCATACAACAACAGCAGCAACTTGGATCGCAAGGCGCATTTGGTGGCATGGCGTCAAATGCTCAGAATCTACAATCCAATATGGTGACGCTTCAGAACTCGCAACAGAATCATCCCAATTTCAACCAACAGAGGCAGCAAAATCCACAACAGTGATACTTTTTTTGTTACCCAAATGTATAATGCCACAAGTTTCGACCTAAATTGGAACCCATGATTACTAACAATTCTCCTTTTCTAGAGTTTATACTAATTTTGAGTTTCAAAATCATTGATGTAATAAAATTCATTGCATTGTCATCCATTTATATTTGATTTCACCCTGCTAAAATGTTGGTAATGTGTGGGAGGATATTTAAGTGTTTCCGTAAATTTGATTGTACTTGAGTAATCCTTTGTAGGCATTTTCAAATATATTTTATTCATATTGATGGTGTTGATTCAATTAACCTAAACCGAGTCTACCATTATTTGCCACAGCTACTCCTTGAAACTTTAATTGAGATGCAAAAATCTTGAGTGGTATCTATTTATCTACAATTCAGGAATTTATTCTTAGAGTGCTTATAAATGAACAAGTTTTTCCAAATTTATAGGAATAAAAAAATGTATATAAAAAGAAAAAACAGATCTAGTGCCTTCATTTTACTCTCCTTTCTTGTTTCCGTTGAAAATTAAAGATGGATTTTTTCATGGTGAATCCACGGCATTTCAAGATTTCTGATATAGCATTGATCAATGATGGGTGTGAACAAACTAATGGGGTCTTTGAGAAATTAATTTATTTGATAAAAAAATGTGTTCTTCATGCTCTATCTATTGGTCCAATCCCAATCCATGTTGCATTCATCATGGATGGGAATCGTAGGTATGCTAAAAAGAACAACTTGGTTGAAGGCTCAGGTTACAAAGCTGGGTTCTTTTCTCTCGTTTCAATGCTCAATCTTTGTTATGAGTTAGGTGTAAGATATGTAACAATCTTTGCATTCAGCATTGATAATTTCAAGAGGTGTCCTGAGGAAACAAGGTTCCTAATGGACCTTATGAAGGAGAAGATTGAATCGTTGATCATGGACGAAAACAACGAAAGTATCAACATCGCGAATCGGTTCGGCATGAGAGTTCATTTTGTAGGAGATCTAAAACTTCTTGATAAGCCTCTAAGGTTGGCAGCAAAAAGGATCATGGAAGCAACTGTTAATAACTCTAGAGTTGTGCTTTCCATTTGTGTTGCATATAATTCCACCCTAGAGATTTTGCATTCCCTAGAGGAATGTTGTGAAGAAAAATGTGATGAGATTAGGGTTTTGGATGAAAGTGGTTCAGGGTATGGATTAATTAAGATTAGGAGGGATTATTTGAAGGAATATGATGATTCAATGTGTTTGATAAATTTGGAAGATGTTGAGAGGAACATGTATATGGCAATTGCACCATGCCCTAATATCTTGATTAGGACTTCAGGGGAGAATAGATTAAGCAATTTTCTTTTGTGGCAAAGCACATTTTGTTACTTGTATTCACCATTTGTTCTTTGGCCAGATTTCGGATTTTGGCATTTTGTTTGGGCTATTTTGAACTACCAAAGGAGTTGCTTTTATTTGGACAAGAAAAGTAAACAATTATAGTTATTTTGATTTATCATTTATCTCATTAACATAGTTTTTACATCTTTATAAACAATAATGCTAGAAAGACAAAAAAAAAAAAAAATCAGAATTTATTTTATTTAATATTTATTAATTATTGTAATAATTAATGAATACTAAACTAGATAAATTCTGTCTGTTTTTAAATAATTTTTTTGATTACCAAATATTTTTACCTTTATAAATAACTTTTTTTTGTATTATTATTTTTTTTTGGGCATAGTAAAAGGTCAAGAAGCTAAGGAAAATGTCGGTGAAAAAAACAGCACAAATTATGCAATGAATAAACTAAATGCAAATGAAATAATTGTGTATTGTGGGACAATTAACAAATCCTAATTACGTGTTTAGCCTCAATAAGCTATTATAAAAATAAAAATGATAAAAATTATCGGGTACCGCACACACACATACTAACAAAAAATTTACAAATAATACATATTATTTAATCCCATAAATATATTTAAAAATGTAGTTTTTATGTATATTTTTATGTAAAATAGTTTGACATATTTATTTAATTAGGTATGTTCATATTTGACAAAATAATTATTCAAAAGTTGAGAGGTGTTATAAAATAAATAAATAAATAAATAAATAAGAGGTAACAAATATAAAATATGAAATATAATTAGATAACTCTAGAAGTAATATTCACTACAATGACCATTATAAAGGAGAGAGAGAGAGAGAGAGAGAGAGAGAGAGAGAGAGAGAGAGAGAAGTTTCGTATATAGATAATAGAGAAAGAAGATTATTGTTATTGATGTGTGTTATACACTGAGATTCATCCTCTATTTATACATGAAATGAGGCTTCATTTTTCACTATCATTAAATGTAATGACTTTGGAAATTAGCATTTCAATATAGGAAAAGATGAGCCACCTATGGTCATCCACATTTTTCTTATCGCAACACTCCCCCTTGGATGACCATTTAGGATTATTGCCTCGTTAAAACCTTACTAAAGAAAAACCCAGTGGAAAAAAACCTTAGTGAAGAAAAAAGAGTACAATATCCTTTAGTGATGGGGACTGCCTCATTAAAAACCTTGTCAAGAAAAACCCAATGGGAAAAAACCTTACCAAGGAAAAAAGAGTACAGTCTCCCCCTCTTGCCGACATCAAATCAGTACAGTCTCCCCCTCTTGCCGACATCATTTAATGTCTCGAAATCGGCGCATCCCAATCTTATGTACCAATCTTTCAAAGAAGAATTTTGGGAGTGACTTTGTAAATAAATCTGCCAGATTATCACTTGAGCGGATCTGTTAGATATCAATTGTTCCTTGATTTTGAAGATCATGAGTGAAGAAGAATTTGGGAGAAATATGCTTTGTTCTATCACCTTTAATGTATCCGCCTTTAAGTTGAGCAATGCATGTTGTATTATCTTCAAACAGGACAGTTGGAGCTATATTATGATCAATCAATCCACATGATGACAAAATATATTGGATCACACTCCTCAGCCAAAAACACTCGCGACTAGCTTCATGTGTCGCTAGTATTTCAGCATGATTAGAGGATGTTGCTGCAATCGTCTGTTTCGTGGACCTCCATGATATAGCTGTACCACCATATGTGAATAGGTATCCTGTTTGAGATCTCCCTTTATGTGGATCAGACAAATATCCAGCATCTGCATAGCCAACTAATTGTGACTTGGATTCATAGGGATAAAACAATCCCATATCAACCGTTCCATGAAGATATCGAAAGATCTGTTTGATTCCACTCTAATGTCTTCTGGTTGGAGAGGAACTATATCTTTGTTCTCTTCTTTAGGACGGAATTGATCCTTTTCTACATCCAAAGATCTTACGATCATTGGGGTACTCAAAGGATGTGACCTATCCATATAAAATCTTTTCAAGATTTTTTCTGTGTATATTTTTTGATGAATAAAGATCCCATTTTTTGTATGCTCGATCTGCAGGCCGAGACAAAATTTAGTCCTTCCAAGATCTTTCATCTCAAACTCTTATTTTAGAGTTTTTATAATTGTTGGAATCTCTTCAGGAGTCCCAATGATATTTAAATCATCAACGTACATAGCAATTATAATGAATCCAGATGCAATTTTCTTTATGAAAACACATGGACAGATATCATCATTCTTGAATCTGTTTTTGGCCAGATACTCAGTAAGACGATTATACCACATTCGTCCAGATTGCTTTAGAACGTATAAAGATCTTTGCATTTAACTGAGTATAACCCCTGCGAAAATTCATTGGATGGTTTAGACATCTTTAGTCCTTCAGGGACTTTCATATAGATATCCCGATCTAATGAGCCGTACAAATAGGCTGTTACCACATCCATTAAATGCATATGCAGTTTATGATATGCAGACAAACTGACCAACTAATGCAATGTTATCGCATCCACTACAGGGGAATACGTTTATTCATAATCTATATCGGGCCTTTGTGAAAAACCTTGTGCCACAAGTCGGGCTTTATAGCGCACAACTTCATTTTTCTCATTTCGTTTTCTCACAAATACCCACCTGTATCCAACAGGTTTTACATCTTCTGGTGTACGGACTACAGGTCCAAAGACTTCACGTTTTGCAAGTGAATCTTACTCAACTTTCATGGCTTCTTTCCATTTTGGCCAATCATTCCTTTGTTGACATTCTTCGACTGATCTTGGCTCAAGATCCTTACTTTCATGCATGATATTTAATGCCACATTATATGCAAATATTTCATTGACAATTGTCTTATTTCGATCCCATTTCTCTCCTGTAAAGACATAATTTATTGAGATCTCATCATTTTCACAATTTTCAGGTACTTGAACGTCTTCTGGCGTTAAAATTATATCAAAATTTTGGACAACTGCAGGTGTCTTTACTATGTCTTTTTCAACAGGAATAGTATTTACCTCTTTTCTCTTTCGAGGATTTTTATCTTTAGAACCGACAGGCCTGCCACGCATCTGGCGTGTATTTGCTTCAATGGCTATTTGTCTTACTGGGACATCAATTTGAATTGGGGCATTTTTCGCCCTGCCATGCTTCTGGCGTGAATTTGCTTCAGTGGCTACTTGCCCTACTGGGACATCAATTCGAATTGGGGCATTTTCTGCTGGTATATAAGATTTCGTTATCCTCTTTGTATCGGAAAATGCATCAGGCAATTCATTTGCTATTCTTTGCAAATGTATAATCTTTTGAACTTTTAGTTCACATTACCCTGATCGAGGATCTAAATGCATCAACGATGATGCATTCCAATTAAGTTCCTTTTCAAGAAGCTTATTCTCTCCCCCTAATGTTGGAAATTTTGATTCATCAAAATGACAATCTACAAACCGGGCTTTAAATATATTTTCAGTTTGTATCTCAAGATACCTCACTATAGAGGGAGAATCATATCCAACATATATCCCCAATTTTCTTTGGGGTCCCATTTTGGTACGATTAGGTGGTGCAATGGGAACATATATCGCACAACCAAATATTCTTAAATGGGAGACATTTGGCTGCTGGCCAAAAGCTAATTGCATAGGAGAGAACTGATGGTAACTCGTTGGCCTCAAACGAATAAGTGCTGTGGCATGTAAAATAGCATGCCCCAAACCGAGGTTGGGAGATTTGTTCTCATAAGCAAGGGTCTAGCAATCAATTGGAGGCGTTTAATAAGTGATTCTACTAATCCATTTTGTGTGTGAACATAAGCTACTGGATGTTCAACACTTATTCCATTAGCCATACAATAAGCATCAAAAGCTTGGGAAGTAAATTCACCAGCATTATCAAGGCGAATTACTTTGATTGGATTTTCTGAAAATTGTGCTTTTAATCGAATAATATGAGCCAGTAATCTCGTAAACGCCAGGTTGCGAAAAGACAATAAGCACACATGTGACCATTTCGAAGATGCGTCTATTAGGATCATAAAATATCTGAAAGATCCACATGGTGGATGAATAGGTCCACATATATCACCTTGAATCCTTTCTAGGAATTCAGGGAACTCAAATCTAATCTTTACTGGTGATGGCCTTAAAATTAACTTTCCCTGAGAACATGCAGCACAACAAAATTCACTAGTTTTAAGAATCTTCTGATTCTTTAGTGAATGTCCATGAGAGTTTTCAATAATTCTCCGCATTATGGTTGTTCCCAGATTACCCAATCAGTCGTGCCAAGTTATGAATTCATTTGGGCTAGTAAACTTCTGGTTTACAGTAGCATGTGATTCAATTACACTAATCTTGGTATAATATAACCCAGATGAAAGTGAGGGCAACTTTTCTAATATAACCTTTTTATTTAAATCATGAGTTGTGATACATAAGTACTCATGATTTCTCTCATTCATAGTCTCAATATGATATCCATTTCGGCGAATATCTTTAAAGCTCAACAAGTTTCTTCGAGACTTGGTAGACAATAGTGCATTATTTATTATGAATTTTGTTCCTCCAGGAAACAAAATTATAGCTCTTCCGGAGCCTTCTATCACATTGCCCGAGCCAATAATAGTATTAACATATTCTTCTTTTGGCACAAGATGGGTAAAATATATATCACTTTTAAGAATAGTGTGCGAACTTGTACTATCGGCAAGGCAAATATCTTCAGAATATGTCCTTGCCATTTTTCTTCAAAAACAAATGATAATTATAAAATGAGTAGAAGTACATGCACAGTCAATTATTCACATGAATATTTAACAAACACCTACACATATCAAATTATTCCATCATTGATCAAATAGCCAATATTATCTTCAGAATCCTTAAAGAAATTAGATACATCATAATGAATGGTGGAAATTTCATCATTTGAAACAAAATTTGTTTCCTTTTCTTTGTCATCCCTTTTCAAGGATGCTTGATAAAGATCAACTAGGTGCCTTGGGGTACGACAGGTACGTGACCAATGGCCCTTTCCACCATAACGGAAGCATTTATCCTCAATTGATATACTTTGCCCATTATTTCTTTCTTTATCCCACTTCTGGTGAGATCTTTCTTGTGAACATAATTTCTTTTCTTTCCATAATTTTTCTTGTTATCAAAATCTTGCCATTTACCTCTTCTGGGGTTAATTGCCGCATTTACTTCAGGAAATGGGGCGGCGCCAACTGGGCGCGCTTCATGATTCCTTAAAAGTAACTCATTGTTGCGTTCAGCAACAAGAAAGTAAGAAATTAACTCAGAATATTTTTAAATTCATTTTCTCGATACTGCTGCTGCAGGAGCACATTCGAGACATGGAAGGTCAAGAAAGTTTTCCCTAGCATATTGGGCTTGAGGAAGTATCACATGATTGTACCTTTCTTCAAAGTCTTTCCACAGATCTGCAAGATCTTTTAATGTGGGATATTCATTTTTCAATCATTCGTCAAGATGATGATGAAGGAAAATCATGGCTTTGACTTTATCCTTCTGGGATGTATTATTTTCAGCCTTAATGGTATCTTCAAGATCCATTAAATCAAGATGGATTTTAACATCTAGTATCCATGATAAATAATTATTTCCAGATATATCAAGAGTATTAAATTCAAGATGAGAGAGCTTCAACATAATAAAAATTTGTTACCTGGAGTCTTCCTAAAATTTCGTTAGAGCTTCATGCTAATAACGTGTTATAAAATAAATAAATAAATAAATAAGAAAGAGGTAACAAATATAAAATATGAAATATAATTAGATAACTCTAGAAGTAATACTCGAGTGAAACCCCATAATGGTCCCTCAGATTGAGCCCGTGCACCAATGTTACCCTTGACTTTCGAAATGCTCTAATTGCACCCTTCAGATTGAGCTCCGTGCGAAATTCTGGTCCCTCCACCCAATTCCGGCGTGAATCAGCAGCCGGAGCGCTGAGCTGGCTGCTTATTGTCCATGTAGGCAGCCTTAAACGGCGCCGTTTTGCGTGGATGGCCTTAATGAATCAACACGACGTCGTTTTTCCTTGGAGGGGAATTGAAACGTTGCTTGGGGAGGGGGTTGATCATTTGTTAGGCTTTCTCATACTTCTCTTCAAACGTTTCCTCTCGCTGTTGTCCAGAGAATGGTGTGACATTAGGGCACTTTCTGGCTATTGCTTGAGTGAGTTCATTGCCAGGAGAAGGAAGTACGCCACAGGTACGAAGTGGTTGAAGCAGAGGCTATCATCATCGTCAGCTACAACAAGGTTAGTAATACAGAATGTGTAGTTGAAGTTTAATTTTTTTTTTGGTTTTCACTGATGGATGTTCACGTGGTGTCTTGATTGAAGCAGAGTTGATATTCGTTTGGTGTCTTGTTTAGATTTCTGTGTTGTTAGGTTTTTGTGGTTACGTTGTTAGGCAGGGGTTTGGTTTGCTCTGTTTTTTTTCTTCCTCAAAGAAAGGTTGCATGTGTTTAATTTGTTTGTTAACTTATCTGGCAGATGGATGAAGTACTGGACATTATGTTTCATCATGGAGGAAGTTTTGAGAAGGGCGTGGATGGAAAGATTGGTTACTATCCGGACAACAGAAACTGCCTAGGTGATGTTGAGGTGGATAGATTGGATGTATTTTACCTGAGAAACTATTATAAGGAGCTAGGTTATGACAGAATGAAGGAAGTCTGGTGGCTTGTACCTGGAAAGAGCATAGGGGAGGGATTGAGGAAGTTAAATAATGATGCAGACCTAAGAGAGATGTGTGAGATGGGTTCACAGAATGCCGGCCTTGTTGATATCTACATTGAACATCAGGTTTCGTCACCTGAACTGATAGAAGGGGAGGATGTTATGGTATACATTGATGATCAAGTAAGGGACCTTGGGACTCAAGCTAAGGAAAATGTTGCAGCTGCCCCAGACGATGGTTCTAGGCCAAATCATGGAAAGAATCCTACTGCTAATGTGAGTCGACCTAGAGAGGAAGGGGTAAAAGCATCTGTTAAGGTGCCGTTTGAACAAAAAGTTAAGAAGAAGGCCAAGAACACCCCGAAACCAAGTCAAACAAAAGTTCATAGGAGGTATTGTCTCAGGTCTTTCACTGGGATAGGAGGCACAAAGGCTCAGAAAAGAGGGCAGGATAGCAAGATCCCAGTGATGTTGATGTCATCTGATGAGGAGTCCTCTAAAACTGATGATAGTTCAGAAGATGAACCCTATAAACCAGTAAGGGAAGACAGCTCATCTGATTCATGTGCTGCGGACCCTGTTCCTTCACCTAAGGTAAAGGGTAAGAAGAAAACAAGTAAGGGGAGTGCTTCACAGGATAAGGGTAAGGGAAAGAATAAGATGAAGGAGAAGATTTGTGTTGATGAAGATGCTTATGTGGAGGGTAATTCTGATGTTGAAGTGGATTTTGGGAAAGTTGGAACTGATAAGAATGATGATTATGATGCATACGATCCTGGGACTGATTCTGATGGTGCCAACTCTTGGCATTCATTGGAGATGAAAACCCCACCCAATTCTAAAGACGAACTAGAAGAGGAGACCGAGTCTGATGAGGTGTTTCCTGTTTTTAGAGAGGGGGCTAGGTTCGGGGAGCTTCACTTGGAGGTTAGAATGAAGTTTAATACAAAGTGGGATTTCAAAGAGGCTGTTAGGGAGTACACCATCCAGGAGGGAAGGCGTATTCGGTTCAATAAAAATGATAGGAATAGGCTTAGGGCAGTTTTCAAGGTGAAGGAATGTGGTTGGGTCATCTTTGCTTCCAAGGACCGAGACGATACTTGCTGGCAAGTGAAGACTTTCAGAGATGATCATAGCTGTGCAAGGGAGGATAAGAACAGAGCAGCCAATCGTAACTGGGTTGCTAGTAAGCTGGTGAAGAAAGTCAGAAAGTATCCCAAGTTCAGGCATTGTGATGCAAACACCTTCTTCAAGACCAAGTATGATCTGTCATTGAATAGGAACTCGATCTCTAGGGCACTGTCTGATGCTAGAAACCTTGTATATGATGATGAAAAGGCTCAGTATGCAATGGTGAGGGACTATGGGGAGACACTGCTAAAGACAAACCCGGGTTCAACTGTCGAAATTTGTACCATCCCACAGCCAAACGGTGATGTGATATTTGAGAAAATGTATGTGTGTTTAAGTGGCTGCAAGAATGGATTTAAGGCAGGATGTCGTCCACTCATTGGACTTGATGGTGCTTTCCTGAAAACTGTCTTTGGAGGGCAGATTCTCCCAGCTATTGGGTAGGATGCAAACCACCACATATATGTCATTGCTTGGGCAGTTATAGAAGTTGAAAACACTGCCAACTGGAAATGGTTCCTGGAACTACTGCACGCAGATTTGGGAGATTACAAGACACATGGTTGGTATTTCATATCCGACATGCAAAAGGTACACTACTGCTAATCCCTTCTGATTTAGTTTCCAATTTATTTGCATCATTGTGTTACAATATCCTTGATTTGTAAGAGGCTTGCTGATATCTAAGTAGGACTAGTGTAGATGCACGATAGTAAAAGTTAGGGACAATTATGGTGCCTTTGTTAGAAACTCAGGGACTATTATGGTGAAAATTAAAAAAGTGAGGGTCTAGTATGGTGAAAATTAAAAAAGTAAGGGTCTAAATGGATGATCATATAACTATGTATTCAACATACTTCTCTCTGCTGTATCTGTGTTAATTATTATTGGCATCCACTCTGTGTTGCAGGGACTCATAAATGCTGTACAGGAGGTGATGCCCAATGTGCATCACCGTTTCTGTGTGTGGCATTTGTGGAAGAATTTCAACAAGCAATGGAAAGATTTGGAGCTAAGAGGGTTGCTATGGGATTGTGCACGAGCCACAACATTTGAGGAATTCAGGGAACATAGGGAAAAGTTAAAGAGGCTTAATCCGGAGGCATGGGCATACCTAGAAAAGTGGCCAACACATTCTTGGACAAGATCTCAGTTCAGTCACAAGCCAAAGTTAGACTCAATTTGTAACAATGCGTGCGAAGTATTCAACGCAAAGATTAAGGAAGCTAGGAGGAAGCCTATAATCACACTGCTGGAAGAGGTTAGGATATTCGTAATGAGGACGATGGCCAAAAATAAAGTGAAGTTGGATAATCATGTAGGGATACTTCCCCTAGTGATCAAGAGCAGACTGGAGAAGCTGAGGAAGGAATCTAGGCAATGGCAACCAATCTGGGCTGGAGACATCGGATACGAGAAGTTCGAGGTACATGGACACCCTACACACCATGTAGTGGATCTGGGGAAAAGGCTATGTACTTGTCAGTTTTGGATGCTAACAGGTAATGTCTTTAACTGTTACTTAATTATTAAACTACTCTGCCTAGTGAGTCTAATTAACTATGCACCTACTTGTTATTGCTGATGATGGTGTTGCAGGAATCCCATGTGTGCACGCATGTGCTGCTATTGCTAGGGTCAACAAGTGGCCAGAGGATTTCTGCCACAAGCTCCTCACAATGGAGTCCTACAAAGCCACTTACTCCCACCACATAAATCCTATACCTGGCCAACAATTATGGGAAAGATCTGAGGCCAACAGACCATTGGCACCTTTGGTTAAGAGGAAACCTGGACAGCTCCAAACCAAGAGAAGGAAGGATGCGGATGAGGGGGGTCACTCTAGCAAGAAATCCAAGCCAACCACCACTTTGAAGAGACAGCTACGACCATTCACTTGCAAGTATTGCTTGCAGAAAGGTCATACAAAAAGAGGGTGTCAGAAGAAGAAGGTGGCTGAAGCTGCAGAGGCTGAGAAGAAGAAAGCTGCGGAGGCTGCTGCTAAAGACCCTAAGGCTGCTGCTCAAAATGTCACTGCAACTGCCACTGCGTCAGCTACAACAACTACTTCCAATGCACCTCAAGCTGCAACTGCCTCTGCTACTGCTACAGGCTCTGGAATTACAACAGCGTCCGCTACTGCATCTGCCCCTGCTCCTGCCACTCTTGTGGATGTGGATGTCCAGCAGGCTGAAATTGATTTGTCTCAGCCCTCATACTCTGAAGCTGAAAACTCCCAAAAGGTATTTGTTTAATAATGTTTCATGTAATGTGTTTTTATTACTTGTCTTATTTTATAGGCTTTATGTCAAATATTATCTGTATTGCAGCAGCATGAACAAACCAGGAACACACCTACAAGACCTGGGAAACTGCCACTTAGAAGAAGGTCACCTCCTCCAACTGGCTCTGCATCATTCAATCCAATGGAGGGAGCTAGTGAGGCAACTGCAGCAAGGCTTGCCAACTTCCTGAAGTTTGTACCCACCTCAGGGTTCAAACCGCCAAGAAAGAAGTGATGCAGATCCTAGCTTTAGGTTGAGATTATGAAAGATTGTAATATTTTGTGAAACAATTATCTTAGTCTCTTTTGTTTGGTCATGGTGATTTATAGACACCTCTGCAACTTTTAAATACTAATTAAGTTGCTGGAATCTAGCTGAAACAATGCTCAGAATTTTTTGGCTTGTTATTGTCATCAATGCATTATTGCAGAATTTTATATGAACTATTTTTATTGTGATTCAGTTATGAATTGTGCCTTATGTAAGCTCATCCTATTGTTGCTTATCCATATCAATTATGTTTACAAGAACAAAACCAAATAGTCATTCAGTATATCAAAAACAATCTAATGTCAATTACATTGTTCATAAACTGGATTACACTGGTTGTGTGTTTCAGCTCTCACCCTAATCAAACCTTCAATAATAACATCAACACAAACACAACTAACATAAATACCCCTAAACCAAGCACTTGGACCATCAGCTTTACATTTCTCACATCTGCTTCCAGTTTGCCCACCTTCCATGCAATGTTCATCTTCATCCCACCTTGCTCATCTTCTTCATCAGACTTCAGCGGCACCTCATCCTTTACCGAATCTGCCCAGACAAATAACCCACACCAATTCTTTCCACTAGTCTGCAAACAAGCATCAACCTTATCAAACAACTACCTCAAGTAACCAACACTATAAATTTCAGCCAAATTTCAGCCAGTAATTGCACTCACGTTATAATTCGGACACCCGAAGAACGGCTTATTAGGATGACTCTCCGTCCTTGACCACCGAAGGACAGGCCTACACCCACAACCACACCACTCTGGAACTGCTGAACGCCGGGCACGCACATTGTTTCCTCTCCAGATTCCAGTCGCAGATGAGCGATTCGACCTACGAGAAGCTTGACTGTCACTCATGGCGGGAGAGGACGAAGAAAAAGAATAACAGGGAAGAAGAGGGAGAGTTGGACGACGAACCAATACACATAGGAAGAGGGAAGAACAACTTAGGGTTTATAATTGGTACCAGGGACTACTTCAGAGAATTTCGACATTCTTTGAAGATCCTCCACATCAGCTAGCCGTTTAAGGCTGCCTACGTGGACAATAAGCAGCCAGCTCAGCACTCCGGCTGCTGAGTCACGCCGGAATTGGGTGGAGGGACCAGGATTTCGCACGGAGCTCAATCTGAAGGGTGCAATTAGAGCATTTCGAAAGTAAGGGGTAACATTGGTGTACGGGCTCAATCTGAGGGACCATTATGGGATTTTACTCAGTAATACTCACTACAATTACTATTATAAAGGAGATGATTCATATATATATATATATATATATTAATATATGTATAGTAGTAACGTATGAAAGAAAGAGAAAAAGAAAAGTTTCGTATATAGATAATAGAGAGAGAAGATTATTGTTATTGATGTGTGTTATACATTGAAATTCAACCTCTATTTATACATGAAATGAGGCTTTATTTTTCACTATCATTAAATGTAATGACTTTGAAAATTTAACATTTCCATATGGAAAAAGATGAGCCACCTATACTCATCCACATTATTCTTATCGCAACAAGAGGCTTAATTGTTAATTTACTCTTAGAAAAAAGCTTTCCTCCTCTGCAATTCGAAACACTGAAGTAGAGTGCAGAGTCTAGTTTTCTCAAAGCCAGATTGACCAAACCGGTTCAATTGAAAACCCAGTCATCTGGTTGGGTTGAACCATCAATTGAACCGCCACGCAAGTTCTCAGGTCTCACACACTCGCACAACGCAAGCAGCAGGCAGCACCGCCACTGGCATAAGCTCTACTCGTTATCTCACTCTCGTCGTTTGGGTTCACCGGTAGTTCGCTTCGCCGTCGTCTCTGGTTCTACTCGCCGTCGCTGGTCTGCTCGCCGTTGCCGTCGTGTTTCATCCAACTGCCTGGTGACGTGAGTTACCTGCTGCCCTTCTTGTCTTTGTCTTCTTCATTACTTAATTAATTAATTTGTTGTATTAGTAATTAGTTGATTTAGGTTTTTAAATTTTAGAGAATTAGTTTATTGGTATTTAACTGGCTGATTTAGTAATTAGTTTTGAAATTTAGATGTTTAATTAGTTTGTTTATTGACAAAACTTTTGGAGGGAGCGAAATTATAATGCTGAATGAACACCCAGTATTTGTTGCAGTTATTTAGTTGCGAGTATAAGAGTGAAGATAAGGAGGATAAAATTGTAAATGACCAAACTGGTTTAGATGCAGGGCAGTTATGAATCTGTTGTAACTGTTCTGAAACCGGATTGAACCGGCCGGTCAGACCGGTCCAACCACGAACCGGAAATATTAACGGCCTAATCAGACATGTAAAACAGTTGAAAAACCGCTGAATCGGCTGGAATCCGACCGGTTGGATCGAAGCGGGACCCGGCTTTAAACGAAGCTGCTACTCCGTTTCTTTCTCCCTTTCATTCTTTCATTCAGAAAGAAATCACAGAAACTTGGCCAAAGAAGCATGTAAGCCTACACCACCGCCGCAAGGAGTGGCATATTGCAGCCGTCCATTAAGTTCGCCGTCCGTCTGTCTATCTAGCTTCCCTCGTGCTCCAAGTCTTCAACCCCTGTTCGTTGTCACCGATCGCAGCTGCTTCCTCGAGCTCGGCGTCCGTCGTCTTTGTCTCCTCAGCCGCGCTTCCGCCGCCGTTTGTTTGCCGTTCACCATTCGAGTTCTCATTCGCGTTCGTCTGGAAGCCACGTTGCTCTGCTTCAAACTCTGCGACCAACCCGCGCGCTCCACCTTGCCGTCGAACTGCTCTCTAATGTCGCCGCCGTGAGTTCCCTAAACCCGCCACCAATACTCTGCTTCAAACTCTGCAACTTCTGATTTCTATTACAATAAGTAACTATTTGAATTGGTAGTGGTTTGGATTTTTTTCATAGATTATACAATTGTTATGTTCTCTTCTCTATCATATTGATCTTAAGCTACGAATTCTCTTATTTCGTTTTAATTTTACCGCACTCAACATGTTTGATGAAATGCTTTAACCATATTTCTGGTTGATTTTATAATTTCTAGCTTTTAGAAACTTAGTAAGTTGATTGCATGTGAAATTAAGAATAATTGGATCTTAGTAATTAGGAAATTTTAACTGCACAAATAGCATCTTTGCAGAAAACATATCAGCATGATGATTCCACTTGCATTAGTGTTCTTCTGGTAAATTTTAACTGTTATTGTGAACTTGTTAATTTGCTAATTGTTCTCCTGTTGTTGTTGTTCTGTTATCTTTAATTTTTTTTGTTTCTTTTTTGTGATTTTCTGTTCTTGGTTTAGGCTGTGATTGAAGGTTCTTTGGTTTGGGTATTCTTCACTTTCCTGGAAGCTTAGCTTTTAATTCTTTGAGCATACATATATCGAATTATTGTTTTCAGCAATGGTGATTTTTAGATTTTTTTTTGGTTGCTTTGTTTTAAATGTTCCTATTGGTGTTGTTGTGTTGTTGCTGTGATTTGAATGTTCTTTTGATTCTTTCTTTTATTTCGAATGCCCAGTCAGTGCTTGGTTGATTGGTTTTGCTCACTGATTGTATTTGATGATAAATTTTAAATTGATAACTCTATTACTGCTTTATTGTCTGTTTCTGTAGTTAAATTTTATTAAAGTTTTTTGAATTTTCACTGCCTATGTTACTGATTCACTGTTCCTTCATTGCTTTTTTTTTGTTGTTAATCATTGTGATGAGCTTTGTTAAAATTGGGTTAAAAACTGTTGATCTCTCTTCATTTTTCACTGTTCCAACTTCTGTTATTAAAAAATTTGCAATTGGTGATCCTTTGATTCATGTTTTCATTGTTCTGTTCTTATGAAGAAAAAAATTGCAATTAGTGATTGTATGATTCATGTTTTGATTGCTCTGTTATATAAAAAAATTCTATTTTCATTGTTTTGTTCATTGTTTGGTTGCACTGTCCCTGCTCTCGATCTCCGCTGACTTGCTGCCCCTCCTCGGTGTTGGATTCTTTTTGTTTCAGGCTCTGTTGTGTGTTTGTTGTGCAACACTATCATTTTTTGTTTTACTTTTTGACTCAGCTACATTAAGACAATATTCTCTATCTTTAACTTGTGCATTGTAATTCAATCCAGCTATTTTTAATGGAAGTATAATTATTGTTAATTGTCAACAAATTTGCAGCAAGTTTTTGCATATTTTGATGATTAATTACATTTAATTGGTGATATTTTATGTAGGGTTTTAAATTTGAAAGATATTTTAGGATGTTTATTTATAATTTATTTATTATTTTATTATGAAACGATTTTTTCGGTTGAACCATGGTTAGACCGGTTGGACCAGTGAACCAATGACTATAGCGGTTTAATGACCAGTCCGGTTTTCAGAACCTTGCTTATAATTCATTTTCCTCTTGGTGATCAGAAAGTATATTTCAGTTTTCATTTCTTCTTCTTTAGTTTACTTCTTCTCTGCTACTCTTCTATTTTCGTTTCTTTTAGCTTCTTGCAACCCAAGGCTCAGAGTTGCTTTCAGTTGATTTTTGTTGTGACTCTTACTGCTTGAACATGACTAAGGTGACTTGCCCTGTGATGTTGCATATGCATTTGAGAATTTTGAAATAGGTGCAATTGCAATAGGTGCAGGAGCAATGGCTGCATAAACACTAGTAATTAGTTGATTTAGCTTATTAAATTTTAGATAATTAGTTTGTTAATTGGCTGATTTAGTAGTTGGTTTTAAATTTGGGTTTTTAATTGAATGATTTAGATTTTATAATTTATATTTTTATTTAATTATGACCGAGTCAACTAATTAAATAGTTCGATCAATAATCCATTAGTCCGATTGGTTTGATTATCGGTAAGCTACTGGTTGAACCATTGATTCAATAATCCAATAGTCCGATCAGTTTGATTATCGGTTATGTTCTAATATCTATGGTGCAGACCTCTACAATAAGTAAATAACCCAAACCTGATTGAAATAACTGGTTTGGTTTTGTCTTGTTTTTAAACCGATTCCATAACCAAACTTCCCCGCTATGTCTTTAAACCCCGAAACCTGACAAGGGGACATTGGCTTGCTCTTCCTCTCACGGTTTGCCACTTCTAACTCTCCCTCTGTCTCTTTCTCTCAATGGGTTCCTATGCTCAATCTTGATCAGAATTGAAATGATTTCTCTACTAATCTGTCTCATTAGTTGTGATTTTGAAAATGTTTCTTGCAGTTTCTTGCCCATAAGGTGTTTGTGTTATTGTCTCGAGTCTAATAATTTCTTTGAGGAGCTTATGCTTTATGTATTTCTTGTGCTTGGGTCGTCATTCATTCGCCTTTGCTTTGTTTTGGGTAATATTTCCAGAATACAAGTATAGGATGATCCTTTCCACAGCTCCAGAAGTAACAACAGTTCTTGCTTTTTGTTTGAAGTAGTGGATGTTTTCAGCCTCCACAACAATAGCATGCTCTTGCGCTGCAGTTCACTGAAGTGCAAGCTGCTACTGCCATTGCCACTGCCGCTCCCACAACTCATCACTACTCGCCTCTCTTCTTGTTCCACTGTTACAGTCAATCCCACAATCTTAAAACAATGCAGTTCCCTAAGCCATGCCAAGCTCCTGCAACAGCAAGTCACAGTGCAGGGCCTTCTCCACCACTTCACTCGCCACCTCATCGCCACATACATTGCACTCAGCTCCACCATCCGTGCCACTGTCCTCCTCCTCACCCTCCCCCCATCGCCTCTCTCTGTTTTCTGGTGGAATCAGCTTATAAGGCGCTCCCTTCATCACGGGGACCCTCACGGCTCCCTTGCCCTCTACCATCAGATGAAGGCTCATGGGTGGACCCCTGACCACTACACCTTCCCTTTTGTCTTTAAGGCCTGTGCTGATATTCCCTCTTTCTCTGCCGGCACTTCCCTCCACGCTGCTGTTCTACGATCTGGCTTTGACTCTAATGTTTTCGTTTGTAATGCTGTGGTTGGCATGTACAGTAGGTGTGGCTCTCTCCAAGACGCGCGCAACATGTTTGATGAATTGTGCCAAAGGGGAATTCAGGACTTGGTCTCTTGGAATTCCATTGTGTCTGCTTGTTCTCGTGCTTCTGAGACAAATACGGCACTTCAATTGTTTGTTGAAATGACCACTCGTCATTGGGTGTCGCCAGATCCTGTGAGCCTTGTTAACATACTTCCTGTTTGTGCTTTTGTTGGTTCTTCGATGCAGGGGAAACAGGTTCATGGGTTTGCTGTTAGGAGTGGGTTGGTGGATGATGTTTTTGTGGGGAATGCTATTGTTGACATGTATGCCAAGTGTGGTAAGATGGATCAAGCAAACAAGGTTTTTGAAAGGATGAAGTTGAAGGATGTTGTTTCTTGGAATGCTATGGTCACAGGGTATTCTCAGACTGGAATGTTTGGGGATGCTCTCTCTCTGTTTGAGCAGATGCGGCAGGAGAATATCAAGCTGGATGTTGTGACATGGACGGCTGTGATTGCTGGGTTTGCCCAGAGAGGGCATGGTTCTGAGGCTTTGGACGTGTTTCGGCAGATGTGCAACTGCGGATCTCAGCCGAATGTTGTTACTCTGGTGTCTCTGCTTTCCGGCTGTGCATCTATTGGCGCATTGCTTCATGGGAAAGAAACTCATTGTTATGCCATCAAATTTATGCTGAACTTGGATGGAAATGATCCCCGGGATGATCTGATGGTAATTAATGGTCTGATTGACATGTATGCTAAGTGCAAAAATGTTGCTGTAGCCCGTACAATGTTTGAGTTGATGCCTCCCAAGGATAGAGATGTGGTTACCTGGACTGTGATGATTGGTGGTTATGCACAGCATGGTGATGCCAACCATGCGCTACAACTTCTCTCTGAAATTTTCAATATGGGTAACTCTTTAAAGCCTAATGATTTTACTTTATCTTGTGCCCTCATGGCTTGTGCTCGTTTAGCAGCATTGAGATTAGGAAGGCAAATTCATGCTTATGTGTTGCGCAATCGGTATGACTGCATTGTTCTATTTGTGGCCAATTGTCTAATAGACATGTACTCCAAATGTGGAGATGTGGAAACTGCTCAAGTTGTTTTTAATAACATGCCAGAGAAAAATTCTGTATCTTGGACAACTTTAATGACAGGTTATGGTTTGCATGGACGTGGTGAAGATGCTATCCGGGTTTTTGATGAGATGAGGAAAGTTGGTCTAGTGCCAGATGGCATAACCTTTCTTGTTCTGCTTTATGCTTGTAGTCATTCAGGAATGGTGGATCATGGAATCAATTTCTTTTATAGAATGAGACAGGACTTTGGGGTTCCTCCTGGTGCAGAGCATTATGCATGCATGGTTGATCTTCTGGGTCGTGCTGGTCGCTTAGATGAAGCCGTGAAACTCATTAATTGCATGCCTATGGAACCATCTGCAGTAGTGTGGGTGGCCTTGCTTAGTGCATGTAGGATACATTCAAATGTAGAGCTTGGGGAACTCGCTGCCAGTCGATTAGGGGAATTGGAGTCTGGGAATGATGGGTCATACACTCTGCTTTCAAACATATATGCTAATGCTAGACGTTGGAAAGACGTGGCTAGGATTAGATATTTGATGAAAAATACAGGTGTCCAAAAAAGGCCTGGCTGTAGTTGGGTCCAAGGAAGGAAAGGCACTGCAACCTTCTTTGTGGGAGACAGATCCCACTCGCAATCTCAGCAGATATATGAAACACTTGCAGAATTGATTCAACGCATTAAAGCCATTGGATATGTTCCTCAGACAAGCTTTGCTCTTCATGATGTAGATGATGAAGAAAAAGGTGACCTGCTTTTTGAACATAGTGAGAAATTGGCCCTTGCCTATGGCATCCTAACAATTCCTCCAGGATCTCCTATTCGGATCACCAAGAATTTACGCATTTGTGGTGATTGCCACAGTGCCATAACCTACATATCCATGATTGTTGAACATGAAATCATACTACGAGACTCAAGTCGTTTCCATCATTTCAAGAATGGTTCCTGCTCATGCAAAGGTTATTGGTGACAGTGGTATCATTCTGATCCATTTAAATGTAGAGCATGCTTGCAATGATAGGTAACTATCTTGTTGTGCACATTAGACATATACAATTATCTTTATAATTATAACTATTTTAAGGCCTTCACTAGTGCAATAAACCAATCCTATAATGTCTTAAAGTTTATAATTGTTAAACACAAGGTCGTATTCTGATTATGGAATTATGCCAACATCTTGCTTATATAAAGTCTACTAATTGAATACTAAATGTTGATTGATGTAAATACTTCATTAACCAATTATAAATGACTTGCAAATTTTGTTGTGCCAATATTATGATGGAATCTGTTTTTTCTTGTTAACGTAAAAAAATAGATATACTAGGATTGAGCCATGAAAACAGTTTATTGGTATATTACTCCTAGTATTTTCACATGATGGCTTTAAGGATTTGATCTTTGCCACTTAATTGTGTGGGGGAAAATTCTTGCTTAGGTATTAACACATATTTTGTCATATGCACAATAAAGATGGTGGACCCATGAAAACAATGACTGTATCTTGAATATAGTCCAATTATATCCATGCAAGAATCACTAGTGTAATGTGAGCCTAAGCAAGTTTGAAAAGATCTCTCGTGTAATGTAATGATCCAGTCTATGGTATCTCTCTATAATTCCAGTTTGTCTTAAAGTTTGCATGTCCTTCATTAGTTTGTTGTATTCTGTCACATGGCCAGGATGGTATGATGATTTTGATCGAGCGGTAAGTGAGCGAGTTTGGTATAGCATAAGTTATTTTCGTGGAATACTTTACAAATGATTTGGTATCCAGAACTGAAAAATAAAACAAGATAAAATGAAAATAAAGGCTCACATTCAGTTCCTCTACTGCTTCAAGCTCCATAGTCCTAGAGTCAAGCTCTTCCATCCCATTGGGGAAGATGTCTGCGAAATCACGGAGTCCTTGCTTCCTAGGCATGGAAAAAATACAGTGAGGCTTAGTAATATTGGTGTTTTGCTCTGATTTTTTATGGTAGTTTCTGTTTGAATACTTTTCAAACTCTGGTGTGAGGATCCAAATGACTCTGTTCCAATCTCAGCCTTATGTGCCTTCTTCGTGTGGTGTGTTAATTATTGTTGACTGGTAGGCTGTTGCCTGGCAGTGACCTAGTATTAACTATTAACAGTATACCCTGCCTTAATCACTCTTGTTCCACTTTTAGCATTTTGCTGGTGCAGAGGCTGAGAGATGCAGGTTTGAACCAGCAGATCTCCAAGGTCAAAGATCACCAGCACATTCTCGAAGAAGAGTTTCAACGTCTCGGCGAAGATGTGGTGGGTTTGAATTAGTTTTCTATAATAGGTTTGATTTTATCCCAGTGTATTCTTTCAACAAATATATGAATAACTAGATGATTACTTATTTCTTTAGTCTGATTTGAGCAATGTAAAACATAATGCTCTGCTAGAGGCTTTAGTTTAAAATCAGTAAATGTTATTTAGCCTTTTTTGGGATAGTTGTTACTCAATGAATACGGTGATCCAAAATTTGCGTTGTTCTATTGTGCCTAGTGTTTAACATAAACTTGATTTGAGAAAAGATAATTTCTTATGATTTTTTAACAGCTATTATTTACTTGTGCACTTTAATCCTATTTGATGTTATTTCATATACGAGCGTTTCAGTTATATCATAATTAGTATACCATATACGTAATACAACTCTAAATCTTTGAAGTTTGGCTAATTATAAGCCATAGAGCATGCTGCAAAATCATTTTTATAGAACTCAGAAGAAAATTGAAAAGCTGCATGTCTATTGAAAGTTGAAACCAAATTAATACTACCGTTTTTAACCCTTTCTAGCAGACAACAGCAGAAATAGGCATTTGATTTAAATATGCATGTAATGTTACAAAGAATTTGATCCTTGTTACTTATCTAGCTTAAAATATGTATTGTTTTAAACTTCTTGACCAAACAGATTTTCATCTCTCTTAATATGACTTAGTTTATCACTGTAAAATTGATGAGCGAACCAAAGAGTTTGAAGGAACTAAGACAGCGATGAAAGAAGGAAATACTTGCTATTTAATTCTTTGTTGATTCTCACTATCAATCAATCTTATATTTGGTTTAATATTTCTTCAATGGCATAGTATTATAAACTTGGGTTTGGAGTCATTGATGCTTTATCTACCTTCCTATCAAGTAACAAGAACTACAGTTATAGCAGAATACTCAATGTCATGAAACCCCATTGTCTCAACAAAACCATAAGTAATTTGACAATGTCCTAACAGCAAAATTTGATTGCAAAAACTCTGGGTTCCAAGCAGAAACATGGTCAATCAATCCTCATCCTCAATAACCTTTGTGCCTAAACCTTTGATCTCTTCCTTGGGGATTTCAACAACAGTGACGAGAGAGTAGAGCTCTTCCTTTGCATCTTCGTCGTCGTTCCTCTTGCGAGCAATGCGTACCCTGATCCTCCGTGGGACGCTTCGGATACCTTGACTCCACACAAACTTGTTCAACTTCACATCCACTCTCACATCATTGGTCCCCATGGCTTTCTGAGCAAACTTCCTTATCTCCTTAATGGCTTTCGGGGCCTTCTTCTTGAATGTGCTGTTTTTCACATAATGCCACCAATCCAAACACAAACCATATTCATGTATCTTCTAACATTCTATCAATTAATATATATCAGATATTATACAACCCACTAATATTCTAATATCAAGTATATGGATATCACTGATGCATTGATAGATACCAAAACTAAAGCAATTAAAGGGAAAATGACCAGCTACGTGTCTTATCAACAATCCATCCAGTTACTTCAAAATGAAAAATACATAGTACAAGGCTCTAAATCTATTATCTTCTATTAATAATGATAAAGGGAATTAAGGGGTTTAGTGACCAATCCTTACGTACCAAAAAATGCCACTTCCCCTAATTTTGCTCTAATAACTTCTATCATTATACACATTAAGAAGCTAAATTTACTCACTAATTGAGCATTATACAATAATTTAAGAGTTTATGTAATAAATCAGTTATCCAATTATGGTTATGAAAAGTATTTCTTTACCATTAATGTATGTATTTATTGACAGCTGCACAAAATTAAGTTCCCATGTGATTTGATTTTACAGAATATAACATATGTGACGCAAAAATGCTTTATGACAATCAAACTTTTAATATGAACACAAAAATTTAGAATTTTTTAACTTCTATTCGTATTCTTATAAGGGTGAATGTAACAGAATTGTAAATAATGATATACAAGGAGCTTATAATAGTGTTATTCCTCAGTAGCCCTAAACAACAATTGAGTTCCCAATCTATGAGATCATGCATTGAAATCAATGAAGCAGGGTTGAATAGTCAAAATTGAAATAAACAATAGAAAGAAAAGAATACCATGAATGCAAGCGCTTGTGGAGATTGATAGTGTACTCTCTGGTAACCACCTCCTCCTTCCTACCCTTCGCCTTTTCCACCATTCTTGATTCTCCAACTTCGGATGCAGCAGCAAGGAGAATCCAAGATGAAGATGATGAAGCTAAAACCCTAATTTAACCATAATGGGCCTCTCAATATGGGCCCAAATTGTTTTATTTTAAAGTATAAATGGGCCAACTATAAGCTCATAGGCAACCGTTTTTTATAACTCCAAAACCTAAAAGCTTAAATAATTTTTTTTACTTTTAGAATATAATATAAATTAATTTTGATAAGGACATGTTTCTAAAGTGAAAAAGTTGATAAAGTTGTAAAGTGAATAATTAATTAATAATAGAGCACATATTTTATAGATATTATAAAATTAATGGTGATTAAGTGCTTGTTTGGACGATATTAAATCGATAAAAAAATATTTTTTTATTTTTTAGTGTGTTTGGCAAATTTCTAATAATAAAAGTAAAAGTATTAAAAAAATTAAAAAAAAAACATCTTTTTTTGAAAAGTTAATGCTAACGAAATAATATCTTTTTTGAAAACATCTTTTATATTTTTACACTATATTATTTATTTTGTTAATAGTGCAAACGAGCTGATATTACTCATATTTTACTGCTAATGCTAACGGAATAAATAAGAAAATTTATTACACATATTTTGTTTGTAAACCAATTCAAACTATCACCGAGGCATTTCTAAATTTTTGCAATATAAGAAAGATGTAACTCTTTATTTTTGTTTAAGAAAATTAAGTGTTACTATTTGTTTTAATAAAAAACCTTAACCAAAGACTTTAGTATAATAAACAACTAATTTTCTCTGATAGTTGTGGTTCCTTTATTTTGTCATGAATTAAGATTAGCGTTAACTCTAAGTTTAAATATTTTGAATATTAAATTAATTTGGTATGTACCACAAATGATTAAAAAATTTGAGTGATATTTATTTAACTTTTTTTAGAATAATCAATTAATTTCTCACAACTCTTTAAAATGAAGTAATTTAAAAAAATTTAAAATATTTAATTAATTGTGTACCTTTTTGTTTAAATTTTCAATATATTTGACACATTAGAGAGATATAATAATTTCTCTTTAAAATTGTTATTACAAAAAAAAAAAAAAAAAAAGAATAGCTCAATATACAGTCAATCACTTGCTTACTGGAAAAAAAAATATTGTTTTGCCAAAATTAAGAATGATATTGAATGGAAGTAATTAAGCACGTCACCAATACCCAAGGATTTGAAAATATAAATAAATAAATAATGGATAATAAATTCGAATACAGACAAGTGTAATGACAGCCAAACCAGACGACTACAATTTATGGGAGAAGTATATTTAATTTTTTTTCCTCTGAGATGCTAAAATGACACTTTCCTCTCCTCTCCTCTATTTTATAAATGTACATTTTTCTTCCTTCTAACTTTTAAAATATCTCCTCTTTAATCCATTTTAATTTTTTTGTATTAATATTAACTTTATCTATTTTTTAAGAAAAAATAAATTATTTTTTAAAAAAATACCCATTAACAAATATTTTATTTTTTATCAATAAATTTTGCTTACCAAAATATTCTTTAATAAATTATTCTTTTATCGATTAAATTATATTTTACCAAAATATTTTCAAAAAAAATTAATAATTAAATTATTTTTTTTAAGATACCTACCCTTTAATAATCTTTTAATTATTAAATTATGATTTTAAAATTTTTGTTAATAATTATTTTTATATTTACTATTAATTTTTTAATATCAATATATATTATTTTAACATTAAATAAAAAAATCTTACCACTGTTAATATGTATAACGATTAATATATATTGATATTGAAAATAATCTTACTAAAAATTTTTATTTAATATTAAAATAATATATATAGATATAAAAAAATTAATAGTAAAATATCAATAAATTGTTAACAAAATGTTGGTAAAATTATAATTTAATAATTAAAAAATTATTGAAGGGTATTTTAGAAAAAAATAATATAATTATTAAATTTTTTAAAAATACAATTTAATTAATAAAAGAATAATTTATTAAAAAATATTTTGGTAAGCAAAATTTAATGATAAAAAATAAAATTTTTGCTAATGGATATTTTTTTTCTTAAAAAATAGATAAAGTTAATATTAGTTAGCACAAAAAGTTTAAAATGGATTAAAAAGAAGATTTTTTAAAAATTAGAAGAGAAGAAAATGTACATTTATAAAATAGAGGGAAAAAGAGTATCATTTTAATATCTCGCAGGGTGGAAAGTGAAATTTTCTCTAAATTGTTATCTATTTGTCATTTGAAAAGTCTATTTAGATTCTAAGATTGAGAAAATATAAAATAATATAAGTAGGTAATTAAATATTATAGTCTAATTAATAATTATATTATATGATTGTTATAGATATACAACAAATTAAGTATCAATTTAGATTTACAAATATTATTTTTCTTTATAACTTAAATATTTATTTAAATACTTAAAATTTTATTGGCTAAAAACTTTTAAAATGATTACAGGTTTTAATACATATTCAAATTACTATATATATGTATTAATTTTTAAAATAAAAATTAAGAAATTAGACTCAAGAATATAAGAATCATCAATGACTCAATAGTTTCAACGTTAAAAGAAATCATTATTTTTCTTTGCCACGTACTCAGAACTCCAAGGTAAGCTCTTATTACATATACAATATTCAATTTCTTATTTATCATACTTAGCGCTTTTCATATTAAATTATTGTTGTTTACCATGCATGTCACTACCTACAAAGATATTTTAATTTCAAAAGATAGATTCACGAATCTAACTTCACTTTCAGGTAACTACGACCTCAACTTGCAAATTATTATTATTCTATGTTCAATAGTAGAATTCAACGAAAAAGTAGAAATAATAGATACATAGATTGATATGATATCACTCAATTCAATATATATAAAGAATACTTTTCAAATTGGAGTTGAGAACTGCATTTTGGGATACATGCATGCATGCTACTATCAAACTTAACAACGTTCAATGTTTCTTCACTAACAAGTGCAACCTATTCATAACTAGATCTCTTTAATTAATTTAATTTTTTTTTCTTTTAGTTTTTGTCCCTTGTAATTAGTGAAATTTAAAATGTAAAATTTCTACTATCTTTTTCAATGGTTTCATCTTAATTAATTCTAAATTCATGAGAGAAATGTATGTGGACATATAGAGGCATAGCAGCCTCTAATTATTAGTATCAATGTATTTGAGCTTTGGTTAAAATTTCATGGATGAATGCATGCACCTGTCAGTAACTTTTACCACTTGAATTATTATATTTTTATAAACCTGCAATTGCAGTTGCAATTGAATTGTTGTCTTCATGAGGCTGCTATATATTAATAATGTTGCTTGGTTTAATGAATTTTGCTATATTAATGTTGTATATAGTTAGTTGTGTTTCCACTATATGGAGTTTATGGACTATGATGCAAAAGGTGAGACTTCAAATTAAAAGGTCCCACAAACTAACTCATTTTAAAGAAATCTCATATATCATATTCTTTGATTTCTATATATATATAGCCAACGGGGAGTGATGATTTGTTAAGACTCAAGAAGAGAACTTGCACTCAGGAAGGAGAGTAGAAGTATGCATGCATGTGTGTAAGTATTTATGCTAGCTACTCTATTTTTTATTTTTTTATTTTTTTATTTTTTTTTGGTTTAAGTGCCTTGTATGTATGTGTGTGTGTAAAATAAAGGTTTTGTTTTTATATGATTATAAAAAAAATAGATTAAGAGTTAATAAATAAATAAATATTCTCAAACAATCCTTTTGTCTTCTATTGGGCCAGGCCTTTTCCTCATTTCTGTCGTCTCCTCTGCGCCACGCTCAAGTTCTCTGACAAAAATTTATTACACAAAGAAAAAGTCTAATAATATAAGTAAAAAAAAAAAAATCTATTTATACATCTGAATATTATATCCAAATGTTTTACCTACTTTTTTTTTTATGTTTTCACCTTTTTTTTATACAACATGTTCTTAGTTTTTTTGTTTTATATATATGACTATTATTTTTTTAGAAGTTTCCATATTTTTACGTTGGGTATAGTATGAATTTTAGGTATACCGACCAATAAATACTTGTTTTAAATAGGAAGATGAATATTTCCACTTGTTTTAAATATGGGAGCCATTCAGATCAAGATCAAGATGTCAAAAATATTTTTTTAAGATATTTTTTAATAATTAAAATTTAATACATATAATTAATTAAATTGTGTTATTTTTACTAAAATTAGATAGGACAAATTAGTTTAGTCGAAAAATTAATAAATTAATTTTGAATCGGTCTAAATTAATATTTTTTTTATAAAAAATGACTACAATATTTCTATTATAAAAAATAACTGAAATACTCATATATATATATATATATATATATATATATATATATATATTTTTTTTTTTTTTTAAATTCTAAATCCTAACCCTATGACGGCAGAAAAAAAAAAGTTAGAATTTAGAATTCTCAAAATTAATATATATAATAAGAACATTTTAGTCATTTTCTATAATAGAGGTATTGTAGTAATTTTCTATAAAAAAATAATATTAATTTAGACTAATTCAAAATTTGGTTCATTATTTTTCGATTAAATTAATTTGTCTAACCTAATTTTAACAAAAATTAATACGATTTAATTGATTATACGTGTTAAATTTTAAGTATTAATTTTTTTTTAAAAAAAAAACGTTTTAGATATCTTTTTCTGAATGATTCCCTTTAAATATATCTTGTTGATTTTCTAAGAGTTCAGGAAATAAAACACATCATACGAAGAGAGATGGTGAATACTGCTAGCTTGTAACCAAAGGAGAGTGTGGATTCCTACACAAAAAAAAGGTGCAATTCAACTTTGGTGTTTCTTCTTGTAATTTATTATTATTATTATTATTATTATTATTATTATTATTATTATTATTATATCCTAATTCGTAAGAGAGGAACCATGTCAATTGTAGCTGTTTATTTATTGATTTGTTATTTTGTTACAACAAACTTGTAATTTTAAAACAACATACATTAATTTGTTTATATAACCATTTAAGGGTATTGTTTAGACCTTTTTTATGAACGTTAATTATATAACTATTTATTTGTCTTCTCTTGTTATCTTAAACTTTTAGAAAAAGTAACTTTTTGATATAGTATAGTATAAAACAAATAAAAAAAAATCTATACAAAAATTTATGTAAATCTAAAAAGACACTTGTGTGAAAAGACATATTAAAAATATAATTATTTATATATCTTCTTCTATCAGTTTAAATTTTTAAGGAAAGTAATTTTATAACAAAGGACAATAATGAGAAAACATCCAAATTTTTTCTTTTATATATATAAAATTTGAACATAGTAAAAAGGTGAAACAATTATTACAAGAAAAAGTTGAGGTAAACAACATCCCCTCTTGTCAACTTTATACAAATCAGCTAACAATATAATAAAAAATATAAAAAATCTAACAAAAAGAAACAACTAAAATGATTGAAAAGAATCTCCGCAACCTAAAAGAAACATTCAAAATCACTAAAAAAAAAATTCAAACTCTAACAAAAAGAAATATTTAAAATCATTAAAAAAGAACATCTGAATCTATGAAAAGCTTCGACTAGAGGCAAGAATAGCGTATTCGATGACGAGGTGTGTTTCTTATGTTACGATAGCAACGAACGTTATTCTGGAGATCAATAACTACGCTAAGCAAGGAAACCCAGACCTGCAGCAATTGCGACTAGAGGTAAAACATCGTCGCAGACGCGACAATAAAGATGGCGAGGGATGATGGCGGTTGTGGCAACGGTGTTAGTATCGCACAACGTGGTGAGCAATCTAGAGTCCGAACAGGCGTGTTGGCTGGTCGAAGCATTCTACCACGAGGTAACTACATTGGAGAGAAAAGGAAAAGGAGAGTGAGAGTGAGTGAGGATGGGTTAATTTGGGGTGATTTTTTATGTTTTTTTTATCTTTTGTTTTTTTTGTTTGTTTGCAACTCTATTACTTATTTGAGTGTAGTTGACTGGTACCCTAATATATAATTGTTGTTATAAATAGTTTACTCCTTAATTAGAACTCAATATGTAACACCAAAAAGAAAGACAAAATATTAAATTACACAATAAAAAGACTAGGATATACAAAACAGTTAAACACCTAAAGTCCAAGACACAAAACTATTAAAAAAATTGCAAAAAGTCAAAGAAACCTAAGCAATATTTAATTTTAGAGCCAAACTCAATAAGATACAACGAATTTTGATGTGTTTAATATTCAATTTTTATATGTGCTATTTTACAATTTTACAATAATATTTTGTATTCTATATTTATACAACATTGTAACAAGATTTATCACATAAAATATGGAAAAGAATTTAATTTATGGCATGGATAAATTTACATTTTTTTTATACATGTAACCAAATAATAATGTCATCTTTTACATTTTCATAATGTATTCATGTATAGAAAAATAGATAAATAGACCAATTATTATATATATATAAAGTATCGAGTGATTATTACATATATCGTTTTGCTGCTGAAAAATTTTCATGTTTTATCTTTGTTGCAGAATCATACATACAGAATTTAGTAGTGTTGAGCTAAGTTTGTCGACAAAATATCTTTAGACACATAAAGGTAGGCAAACATCTTCCTAATGTTTGTAATATTGGTACACGATTTTGGTGTATGTTTTGTTTGTTAATGTTTTTTGTGAAATTATTCAATTAAAGGTACCAGAGATTGATTTGAGAGAATAAAGAGAGATTATAGGATTCAAGAGAGAACAATCAGATTTATATTGAGAGAGAATGATTGTTGCAATCATTACAGTGAGTGTTACAATTTATACTAGTTAGTAGTATATATAAGGCACGTGATTAATTTTTTTTGAAAGCAAAGAGCTCAACACAAAAAAAGTGGAGTAGTGAAAACAGATAAACAAACAACCAACTTAAGCCTAACACAACCACATAAAGAAAAATCCTCTATCATCTTCGGCATAGCCATCAATAACTAAAGGGGTCCACACCTCTCCACTCATTGTGGCTCAACACAGTCATGTTGGTAATTTCTTCAATACCTTTACTTTTATTTTGAAAAATCCTTCTATTCCTTTCCAGCCAGATGTTCCAAACGATCGCACAAAAGCATCTCAATCGTTGCTCTCTGTCTTCCCTTCTCCTCGGCTCCTCTATCCAACTTAAAAAATGTTCTTTCATCGAACCTGGAATAGACCATTGGCGGCCAGACATCGATATCCAAGCATTCCACACCTGCCAAGTAAAATCACAGCCTAGAAACAAGTGGTGCACATATTCCACATCTTTATTACATAAAACACAAATATTATCTTCCTGGTTAATGATCCCCAAACGGCTCAGTCATTCTTTTGTATTCACTCTACCTATTAAGACAAACCAAGCAAACAGCTCCACTCTTGGTGGTACTAACCCTCTCCAGATGGTCTTAGTGAAGTTGTAGCTTGTAACCTCCTCTGGGAGTACTGCCTCCTGCAAAACCTGTACACATGAGTTAGTTGAATAAACTCCTTGTCGATCATATTTCCACACCACCCTATCCTCTCTATTAATTACTAGTTTCACAGGTCTCAACGCCTCATGTAATTGACCCAGGAGCTCCAACTCCCATTGAAAGAGCTCTCTCCTCCATTGGAAGTTCCATATTCACTCTAACCCATCCCAGAATCCACAATCCCCTATAACAGATCCACATTGGTTTGAAACAGAGAAAAGCCTGGGAAACCGATCTTTCAGAGACCCACAAAGCAACCATATATCTTCCCAAAACTGAGTACGCCACGCATCACCAATCTCCATGGACAAGCCTATAACCATCTTATCCCTTATATGGCTATTCAGTATTTGTAGTTGGCATATGTCTTTCCACGGGCCTCCTCTGGTAGGTAACACTTGAGTTAATAGTAGCTCAGCAGGATTCAGATTATAACAGGAACAAACCACCTTCTTCCACAACGGGCAATCTTCCTTTTCAAACCGCCACCACCACTTAAACAACATAGCTGCGTTCCAAACCATAGCATCTCCGACTCCCAACCCCTTAGTTTTTTAGGGGCCTGCACCACTTCCCATTTTACTAATGCCATTCTATTACCACCATCCTCCTTACTCCACAAGAACCTTCACTGTAATGAAATCAACTTCTCAGCAACAGCTCTCGACATCTTGAACAAACTCAAATAATACACTGGCAGACTATTTAAAACTGATTAAATCAGCACCAACTTTTCAGCTTTATTTAGTACTTTAGCTTTCCACAAACTGAGCTTCTCCTCCACTTTGTCTATTATAGGCTTCCAGGTCTTTACCAACCTCGGATTTGTACCTAAGGGGATACCCAGATATTTGACTGGAAGGAAATCACGCTTACAACCTAACAATTAGCACATACTCTGAATCCACTGTTCGTCACAATTTATCGAAATCAAGCTTGACTTGTCAAAATTAATACTGAGCCTTGACATCAACTCAAAGCATCTCAAGAGCCGCTTGTAATTCTTAATAGTTTTCTCCTCTGGTGGGCAAAACAAAATTGTGTCATTAGCAAACTATAGATGTGACATGGCTATAGTATCTCTCCCAATCAACAATGGTGATATACGTCCGTTCCTAACTGCCTCTCCCACCATTCGATGTAGTACATCCACAACCAGTACAAACAAGAAAGGAGAAAGCGGGTCACCTTGTCTCAATTCTCTTTCCATCTTGAACGGCTTGGATGGCGATCAATTTATCAGGATCGACATAGATGCTGTGGTCACACACTCCATAACCCACGATCTTCATCTATGCCCAAACCCCATCTTCTGCAAAACAATATCCACAAAGCTCCACTTGACTCTGTCATATGCTTTTTGGAAATCTAACTTGATTAATGCTGCCCCTTTTTTTCTCAGTTTAAGCCAGTTTACAGTTTCACATGCGATCAGTGCCCCATCATATATTTTTCTTCCCTTTACAAATGCACTCTGAGTTTCTTCAACTAATGCCGGCATCACTGATCTCATCCTCCTAACCAAAACCTTGGAAATAACCTTGTATACGCACCCAACCATGCTGATAGGTCGCAGATCTTTAATCTCCCTTGCCCTAATGAACTTAGGTGCCAACGCCACCCAAGTGATGTTGGAGTCCGTCGGCAGCCTTGAAGTCTGAAAGAACCCCATCACCGCTGCTGTGAATTCAGGCCTAATCTCACCCCCAACACCTCTTAATAAAATTCATGTTGTACCCGTCACAACCTGGTGCCTTAGAAGACTCACAATCCCACACAGCCTCTCTGATCTCCTCCACCGTTAGCAGTGCCTCCAGATTTGCAGACTCTTCCTGCTCTATCCTACCCACCAAGCCATCCCTGAAACCTATCGTAGGAGAACTTTCCTGGTGATATAACTCCTTGTAGTATCCTCAAATAGCAATTTTTATTCTAGCTTGATTCTTGATCAGTCTGCCGTTGATTAACAGTGTATCGATCCTATTATTCCTCCTTCTTGCTGAAGCTATATTGTGAAAGTATCTTGTATTTTTGTCCATCTCCTTTGCTTGCCGAGATCGAGACATCTGTTTCCAATGAATTTCTTTCCTAACATACCACCTCTCACAGCAAGTAACCAGCGCCTTCCTTCTAGCCTCCATCGTTCCATCATACACTCCATTTTCACCAAATCGTCAATCTTCTTAATTTCTTCCTTAAATTTCATAATTTTGTTGTCCATATCTTCAAAATTAGACTTATGTCATCCCCTTAATGGAATTGTCAATGCCTTCAACTTGTCTGTGAACTGAATCTCCCCCAAACCTCTCCATTCCTCTTTAACCATTCTGAGAAAGCCTTCATATGTAAACCAGGAATCTAGGCTTCGGAACGGCCTTGGTCCTCCCTTTTGCTTCATGTCTTCTACTATTACAGGACAGTGATATGATAAATCCCTTGGTCCATCCCGTATCTGAGTCTGAGGAAACTCCTCTAACCACTCCAAGCTAACCAGAGCTCTATCTATACAACTGCAAGAATGTCCTCGAAACCATGTGAACCTACGATTTGTGAGTGGCAAATTTACTAAATGCATATCTTGTATCCAACCCTTGAATTCCTCTGCCGACCTAGGTAGAACATCAGTACCTTGCCTTTTGTCTACATGTACTATTTCATTAAAGTCTCCCATGTAGCAACTAGGAACTTGACATAAACCAGTCATGTAACTCAGCTCCTCCTACACCTGAATTTTCGCATCCCTATTATGTGCACCATAGACCAGAAAGAAAGCACAATTGAAATTATTCTTTACCAGGACCCATTCAACACACAACCATTTCTCCCCCTTGTAACAGTTATTCATTTTAAACACTAATTCATCCCATATTAACAAAAGCCCACCTGCTGCACCATCAGAGCCTACAAATTCCCACCCTGCACCATCTTGCCCCTAAATTCGTACAACATCATATCTGGTTACTACTTATTTTTTAGTCTCAACCAAACCCAACAGATCTAATATATGTTTATTCTTAAAGTTCTTCACCATTCTTATCTTTCTATCACCTCGCAACCCCCTAATATTCCAAGAGCTAAAAATCATTTAAAATTCTTTTAACACACCTGTTTTTGTGTTTGGGTCTGCATCGTCTCAGTTTTTTCTTATGTTTCGCCATTTTTCTTTTGCGTTCTATTTTTTCGTTCTGCGCTTGGAGCATTGCCATAATGTCATCCTCCTCATTGACCAGCATAGCGCCAAACTCCGTTACAAGCTCCCAGGTCCTTCGATTCTCCAGCTACTGTTCATCCAGCTTCGAGCACTGCGTGTCACTATCCTCCGCCGCATTCCCACCTGTCTCATTCCCAAGCTCATTCCCTTCAAGGCCCCCTTATCATGCCCAGGACCTCTCCTTCTACCACTTTGAATAAAATTTTGATCACCACCGACATTCTGATCAAGGCGGTCACTGATTGCTTCATCAAGCACTGGTCCCACGTTCCCCACTTGCAGGCTACAATCATCCTTCATCTTTCCTTCCTCCTCAGTCATGTCGTTCAAGACACTAAGCTCGCCAGCTCGCCTTTGATTCGGTTCCATATCATCGTTATCCCCATAATGTGTTATCACATCAAGTCCCTCAGCCTCGCCATCAACCGCAGATCCATAACCGGTCGTAGTTGTCCTGGCTGGCTCGCTGTTCATTGTGCGTGCAAACCCGCTGTGACCTTTGCCTGCTGCCCGCCGACTGCCCCCTTGGCCAACCTCGATGATCGTGCCGCCGTCACCCTCAAGAAGACCCCCGATTACCCCCTTAGCGCAGCCTGCTCCGTTCGTGTGGCTTCCCTCCCGTTCTCCCACTCTATTGAACGAAGAGCATTCTTCCCGACCCGGATCCAGACTCCCCCGCGCAGGCCCAGGAGATTGACCTTTGCCTTCAGTTGAGACTGGGTCCAACACTTGATTCCCCTTCTTTCTAATTTTATTTCGGCTGGCCCAATCTAAGCTTTGGGAGTTTGTTTTTTGTTTCCTTTTAGTGGATCCCCTCTCTAGCCCATTAGGAGCACAACTAATTGTCCTCTCAGAATCTGCCTCCTCACTCATAACTGTCCCTCCCCCAACATCAGGCACACCTTTATTATCACCCTTGACTGATTGATACGTTACGATATTCAAGTTATTGCGGTAATTACGGTCATTAGACCATCCGTTCAAAATTACAGAGGGAATTACAATTCTACCCTTGTCTTCTTCCTCTTCCCATGTTACCTGCAATAGCATGTCTTCGTGTTGAGCACCCGCATGTGACGGTCCTGCTTGATGTCTCTGCCGTATACCCACTCATAGGCTTGTACTTGTGTTACCATAGTTCCTTCGCTCACAGTTTATTAGCCCTTCATTACTAGGTATTCTTGTGCACTGTAATGTACACGCCTCATGTCCAACCTCTTTCACCAATACATTAAAACCCCAGAATCGACTGTTATATGGATCCATTCCTGAATGACTTCCATTATGCACGTATCAATCTGCACGCGACCTACAGTGAAAGAATTGCACAATTCTGTCTCTCTAGCACACTCAACTACTTCACCCCATTGGCCTCCTATTGTTTTGAATGTGTCAATAGACCATGCATGTAATGGAACCCCAAAAAATTCAAGCCACACCCTACGGGTTTCACTATGCTCTGACTCCTCCCATCTCCATACACTGTGGAACAAATTTAGGAGGCGATTCATGTACAAGTTGTACGCCTCTTCAGCATGCATAGCACTATCAAAGGTCAGCAGAGCTTTGTATGCTCCTATTTCCCTAACTTGGATGACATTGGGCAAGTTCTTCGCAACCACTTCCTTCAGAGATCCAATGTTAATAGGCTTTGTCGTGCCCCCAACCAGACTTCGCTGCAGCCATTCCAAAATTTCCTTTACCACTTTCACTTCTACCTTCTTCGTCCAACCATTTCCATGCGGGTCCTTTCGGATCTTCTCCATCCGTAAAGCATGTCCCTCTGACAACGTACCATTCTGCACTAATTCTCTGTGTGGCTTCTGAGTCATGTGGTTTTGTGAGGTATGTTTGTTGCTTCTGACGTTCTTCTGTACTTAGTCTCTCCCACAAAGACGACCTTACCTTTCAGTATCAGTCGATTCATTTCCGCTATAGCTTTCAACGCCCCTCCTTTTGTTGTATATCCAATGAAAGCAAAGATGTATATCTTACCACTTTTTTATTTTCAGGATAGATAAATATCATTGATGCGTCCTGTCCAGTTGAACAACTGGAATAACTCTCTCTTTGATATATCTTCAGGAATGTTGCTCACAAAAATGGAGTAGGACTCATGCTCTAGCCGCCGATACTCTTCTCTATTCCAAACCCTAGGATCATTGCCATGTTCCCTAGATCTACCCTTCCCTGTGTTTTCCACTCACGCTCTCGCTCTCTCTCGCTTTCTCATCTCTCTGAAAGAAAGAATTAAGGCACGTGATTAATTTTTGCCATTTTAACATTAATTGAATCACAAAATAACTGTTTAATTTTTACTAACTATTTTTACTACCTTGTACTTAATTAAACTGTAAGGGTGATAAACAGGTCCCATCTTAATGGTCAATCTACTTAACTTGCCAAAAAGATGTGGACTAGGTTAAACATTTGTGATCGCCAAAACAAAACAAGTTCGCTTAGCTCGCATGATTTTACGGGATGGGGAGGGCATGCAAGCCCAGTAAGTGACTACTTCTCTTGTAATTTTTTTAGTTTAACACACACAAATCTAATATTCATTTCAATTTAAAAAAAATGAAAAATCCAACTCAACTCAATACTCCTTTTATTTCCACTCTTTTAACTTTACAACACTTCTTTCTCCTTTCTATTCTTTTTTTTAAGGACCGTCTCCCTTTCCCATCTATTCTTTTTTTAAAACACCATCTCCCCTCTCTTTAGTTAGTCTTTAAATTGCTCTCTCCTTTACCCTTTTTTTTTCTTTTGATTCGCTTCTGCTTGCTATCGCCTTATTGTTGCTTGCTGCCTTTCCCCCATTCTCGAGCGCTACTCGCCACTGCTTCATCCTTTTTAAGATCTACCACCACCGCTTTTATTCTTCTTGGATCTATGCTTATCTCCCTAATCACCGTTGCTTGCATTTACCTTTTCTGGTCGGCGTCGCTTCTGCTCGCATCTGTCTACCATCTTTTATTTTGTCTCTGACCTGCTTCTATTCTCTTCCTGTCTTCTATAATTTTGAAAAATAAAAAAAATGTGATGGCGGGATAAGCCCACCATTCTGGCAGCTTGCCATTATATGGGGTGGTGGGGTTGTGTTTTCAAATCATTAAGTTAGGCGAGGCGGGACAGGCTTGCTCGCTAAGAGATGAGCTCATGGTGGAGTCGGCTAGTCCATTTATCACCCTTACTTAGCTGACTTCTCTCCTTCATTACTTATAAGTTATAACATCCTCCTTCAAACTGATGGGTGGTGAATCATCCACTCTCTATTTGAGTCGGAAGTGTAGAAAGACTACCTTTTCTGGTTGGCGTCGCTTCTGCTCGCATCTGTCTACCATCTTTTATTTTGTCTCTGACCTGCTTCTATTCTCTTCCTGTCTTTTATGATTTTGAAAAATAAAAAAAAATGTGATGGCGGGCTAAGCCCACCATTCTGGCAGCTTGCCATTATATGGGATGGTGGGGTTGTGTTTTCAAATCATTAAGTTAGGCGAGGCGGGACAGGCTTGCTCGCTAAGAGATGAGCTCATGGTGGAGTCGGCTAGTCCATTTATCACCCCTTACTTAACTGACTTCTCTCCTTCATTACTCATAAGTTATAACATCCTCGTTCAAACTGATGGGTGGTGAATCATCCACTCTCTATTTGAGTCGGAAGTGTAGGAAGACTACTTGTGAGACTGGCTTTATGAGAATGTATGTCTCATGAGAAAGTATATACACCATATGATGCCATTACATTGTTTGGCTCACCAAATTTGGAGATGTTAATAATTCCATTATGGTAAAATAGCCAAGAACCTATTTTGGTTGGTTATATATTTCTTACTCTCAAAAGAGTCAAGAGAAAAATAAGTTTAGAGATTTTATAAATATATCTCAATCAACTCAACTTGAAAAGTAAAGAAGGAGTATATGGGTAATGAGTTATTTATATTAGTTGGGGAGAGAGAAACTTTCATAAACTAGACAATGTGAGACTAATACATTACATAGCAGAATAATACAAACTAAACTGGATTACTTCAATTAACACAAACATAAAATTTATGCTCCTGCATAATTATCTCTAGGTTGGAAAGAGCTCTTGCATTATCAACTTTGGGTTGAAAATAGCTCGACTTGTAATAATGGAAGATACCATCGACGAGTGTATTTGGTCTTGAAAGATGTGAAAAAGTATAGCTCAACTTGACTTTTTTTTACCATCTACATGTTGTAATAAAGTTAATATAATCTTCATGCTATCCTTGATAAAAGAGTATGTGTTCTTGAAACTATCATGAATAACTATGCAATTATATTGTCAATGAGGTCCTAAAAATAAGTGACACACATCCATCGTACTGACATCACACCACACCATACTTTATTTTTGTATTTACTCCTCATAGAAAATTGGACACAATAATGCTTTGTCACTTTGACTTTATTGTCTTTCTTTAACCAATGCAACTTGTAAGGATAAGGATGTAACTCAGTTGGAAGCTTCAATTTGTCTATCATATAATGTGAAACAATATTTTCACAACTTTCACTATCTATGATGACTTGCAAGCTTTCTGTTCAACAATACATCTTATGTGAAAGATATTGTGGCGATGCCAATTCTCATCTTCTATTAGCATTGTAATATTCAAGCTACGACGAACTACTAAGGCTTTTCTATAATTGATTGAAACTTCTTCAATATTATAGTCAACCTCGCCTTCCTTCTCTTATTCCTTGATTATTCTTTATTAAATTTTTCCTTGACAAGAGTAATAACTCTTCTGTTTGAAAAATCAGCAACAATGTGTGCAAAATCTTGACATCTGAAGTAATTCTTGCTTGATGACACACGCTCTTTATTGCTTTGTGAAGTTTTAAAAGAAGCTGCCTTTGTTTCTTGTTGACCATCGGGTATGACCACTTTTTCCGTCGGTGACTGAATAGTATCCCTCTGTGTTCTTTGCTTTTCAATCTTTAATTCAGTCTAATGACACTATCCAAAGTCCAATATGGTTGCAGTTGGATAACATTAGAAATTTCTGTGTTCATTCGTCCAATATAACGAGCAATGGTTTGTTCTTTAAGCTTATGAATGTCAGGCTTTATAAGCAATTCTTCGAACTCCATGTATATTCTTCTATAGACAATGACTTTTGCTTCAGATTGTGCAATTTGATGAATGTGTATTACCTATGATAGTTAGAAAGGAACTTGCGCTTGATCTCAGACACATGTTATCCCGTGTCTTGATCTTTCTTTTTCATTCTCTTTCTGATGACACTTTATATTATTCTTCCACCACACTGATGCATGCTTCTTTAGCTTGTTTGCTACAAGCTTCACATGTTTGTCATTTAGAATATTTTTTAACTCGAATACTTTCTCATTTATGCAAATTCAGTCGATGAAATCATCTAGTTGAAGCCTCCCTTTTAACTCAGGAATATAAACTTTGATTCATAAGTCTTTAGCTTTGTGACTTGTGCTGTGTCATGCTCTTCCATTTGAATTTCTTGAGTAATTTTATTCTTTGGATCCATCTTTTACTACTATATCGATGTCAAAACGCAGGGGGGATGTGACAATGATGTTGAGCACTATGCACCAATAGTGATGCAATGGTGATGATACTCTGATTCTTCGATGCTATGATGATGCATAATAATGGAAATGCACGAATGATGATGATGATACACCAAGAATAACCATCGCACAAAAATAGAAACCAAAAGAAATTAAGAGAACATGAAGGATATTAACTGAAACTCCACAACGAACAACATGCACTGATGACATCTTGCAATGGCAATAAGACCACCCACGCCAAAAACGAGTTAATATTCAATTTAGCCCTTGAAATTTGAGGTCAAACTTAAGTTGATCCTTAAAATTTTTAGTCGACCCAAATTATACCCCCAAATTTACAATGAAAACTCGCGTTAGCCCCTAAATTTATCTCCGTTAATGAGGTGCTAATGGCATGTTAATTTGCCATGCTAGATAAAACAAATGATATCGCTTTATATTGGCATTCAATTTTCAATGAAATTATGTTGTTTAACATAAAATGTATATCTTTCTCACTATTGATATCATAAAATGAGAAGTGTTTTATCTCATTTGTGTGAAACAATATCATTTCATTGAAGATTAAGCGCCAATGTAAATTAATGTCATTTTATTTTATTTAACGTAATAAACTAACATGCCAAATTAGTACGTCATAATAGAGATTAGCCCAGGAGTTAACGCGAGTTATTGTTGTAAATTTAGGATCTAATTTGGGTCGACTAAAATTTTAGGGGTCAATTTGAGTCTGATCTCAAATTTCAAAGGTCAACTTGAGTTATTAACTCTGCCAAAGACCCGTTGCCACAAAGCAAATAAATTTTTACTGGAGTAAGGTGATGACCGATGTTGCTCTGATACTAAACTGATGTTGGAATGTCGTTTGACTCACCAATTTTGGCGAAGTTAATAACCCCACAATGTCAGTTGGAATGTCGTTTGACTCACCAATTTTAGCGAGGTTAATAACCCCACAATGTGAAATAGTCAAGAACCTACCTTGTTAGTAGGCCAAGCCAAAGATACACCTCTTACTTTTAAAAGAGACTAAAGAAAAATAAATACAAAGCTTATTATAAATATATCTCAATCAACTCAACTTGAAAAGTGAAGGAGAATACATGGGTTATTTATATTAATGAGGAAGTCTTTATAAATTAGGCAATATGAGACTAATACATCACATAGCACAATAATATAAATTAAACTAGATTACTTTAATTAACAACACAAGTATAAAATTTATGCTCCTACATCACCATAAGAGCAAGTTTCTGCACCACTCTAATCCCTCAAAGGTGAAAATTAATTTTAAAACATTTTGATCTGTTGTAGAAATTTTGAATTTCTAGTAATGAAATTGATTGTCTTATTTCCATTCTAAAAACTCTTGTGTTTTAATCTCAGTTGCATCATCTTCTTCATATTCATAACTTTTTAGAATTTTTTTCTATTAAGATTATTTTTAAGTTAATTGGATTTAATGAACACTAGAATTTGATATTTTCATGGAACAAAGTTGTCTTCATCCAATTTGAAGGATATGTTCTTGATTGAAACTTTTAATGATGATGCAGAAGTAGTGGTATGACTTGTAGTTTTCATAGATCAGAAGCAATACTCTAATACCATGAAAGTTATCATAGATTGATTGGAGAATTTGAAGAAAAAAATAATTGAAGGAGAGAAATAAAGTGAGAGATCAGATGACTTAATTAGGAGGGAGTGATAAGATTCATGTTGAGAGAGAAGGATTATTCAATCCATTCATTAGAGTGAGTGTTATAATTTATACTTGTTAGCAATTTACATGATAGATTTGCGTCAATTCAACAGTAATAATAGAATAACCTACTTATCTTTCGCTAGTTACTTTATCAACTTTGTTAGGTAACAAATTAGGGTACCAACCAACTTGAGCCAACCTTTTAAATTTTAAAAACTTTTGAATTTAAAAAATACGCGCTGCCGCCGCATCCTCCCCCTGAAAAGAAATATCCAAAAACCTAGAAAAAAAACATTCAGTAACCCGAATAAAAAAAGATCTACTTATTAGAAAGAAATATCCTAAAACCTAGGAAAGAAACATCTAGTAACCTAAATAAAAAAATAATTTATTTACTTAGAAAAACGTTAAAAATTATATAAAAGAAACATCTATTTAATCAGAGAGAAACATCTAAAAAAATAGTTAAAAAAATTAAAACAAAAAGCACACACCCCCGAAAAGAAACATACCAAAACTTAGAAAAAAAATATCCAATAACTCACATAAAAAATCATGGACAGAAACATACAAAATCCTGCAAAAAAAATATCCATTTAATCGAAAAGAAATATTCGACAAAACCATTAAAGAAAAGAATAAAACAAAAGCAAGAACGCACTACAGGAGGGCGTTGTGGTGATCAGCAGTGCTATGCTTACGAAGGAGAAGACACTACAGTGGTGGGTTGCGGTGGGAATCATGAGGGGAGGGCGATGAGGTGGTCCTAAGTGCAACGAATAGCGAAAAGGAGGGCGTTGCGGCAGTCGGCGGTGCTGTAAATCGGGAGGGGGGAGCTGTGGTGGTCTTGTGCGCAACGAATTGCGAGGGAGAGGGCGATGCGGTGATCAGCGGCATTGCGAAGCGCGAGGGAAGGCTCGGGGGAGGGCGCTGCAATGATCTTGGGGGTGGCAAATCGATAAGGAAGGCGCGGCGGTAGTTAGTAGAGCTGTGAATCGCAATAGAGGGTGCTATGGTGGGAGAGAAAGACAGCAGAATAAACAATGTACTATTATTTTTTTCAATTTTAAGTTAGATTTAGGAATTTTTTTTTTGTTATTAGACCTTTTTATTGCAACCCACATTATGGGTAGTTAGAGTTGAGTGGTACCATAATTAATTCCTTAAGAGTTTTTCTTACTTTATCTATCTTGTACTTAGTTGGTTTCTCTCCTTCATTACTCCTAATATTTAATTTTTTCAAAATATGAGTTATTTAATTTTTTTAATCAAAATGTCTTTAATATATGTATTAAGAATTAATTTATTATCTTTTTAATTATAAATAAAAATTAATGTTAAGATGACTGAATTCATTTTATTTCTTATTTTTTCATATTTTTAAAACATTTTAAGTTTTTTTATATCTCTTAAATTTTAATTATTTTTAAACTTTACACATCAAACTCTAATTTTTAATATATAGTATAAAAATAAAATATTAACTAAAAGTGTTTATTAATGTTGATAAAAAGTAATGGTTCCTAATATTGTTCAATTAGTAATTACCTTTAAAAATATTATTTTTTTTATAAAAACAGATAATAATAAAGATCTAACTGAAAGTTTTTATTTTATATGATATAATTATAAGGGATAAAGTATATTTTTTATTTTGTTTTAATTTTGTCCTAAAAATTTTTTATTTACATCAAATATATCCATGACAGCTAAATTTTCAAAAAATTTAGGACTATCTATCAATAATATATGACAACTATCTCTGATTTACTTGTGTTAATGGTTGTTTTTGTAAAATTGTTGTTGAATTTAAAAATTAGCTGTCAAGGATATATATAATAGAAATAAAAAACTTTTGGAATAAACCTGAAACAAAATAAAATTTAGAAATATTTTTAAAATTTTTAACAAATTTCAAAAACAAAAAATATACTCTACCCTAATTATAAATTTTGAAACAACAATGCTAGGGAATCAAGAGGGTACCAGCAAAAAATCAGCCAAATGCCTTTGGGTGAATTCAAAACCTCTACGTATATGGTGCTTATGCTAGGCATTAGGATGTTTCTTTTCTTTATAAATTGGATGGTTCTAAATCTATTTTCTGATTTATCATGTTTTAGGCATTTGGAGAGGGAAGGAGGGTGAAGAGACAGACGCTAATTGAATCAGTTTCCATGATTCACGTTGCAATGATACTGAACGTATCTCCTCCTAATTTGAATGTGGTGAAACATTTAATAATAATCAATATTTTAAATCATAAATAAATAAAACTAATTACTATATTTATAATTAATTAAGTTGTTCTATTTTTGGTTGATTTGGAGTTGTTCCATATACTTTTCTATTTTGAAATCATAAAAATTCAATTAAAAATTTATGAAATTGTAAAAATCTAACCGGATAAATAAGCCTAAAATTTAGGGGTGGCAAAACGGGTCGAGCCCGTCGGGCCGATCCGCTAAACTCGCTAAAAAAAGCGGGTCGGGCTAGGATTTAGAGCCCGCCAAATTAAAAAAACCCGCCAAACCCGCACCGCCAAATTGGCGGGTTTTGGCGGGGCGGGGCGGGCCGGTCCGCCGGGCTGAAGATTTTTATTAAATAAAAGAGTGATTATTATTATAAAATTAATAATTATAGAATTTTAAACACTTTTTTTCATTTTTTGTTTTTATTCTTCTTTTAGTTATTAACTTTATTTATTTTATTTTATAATTTCGTATATATGCTCAAATTATGTGACTTATTTTTTAAAATAAAGATGATTCTATTGACAAATATTATTTTGAACAATTTTATTGAAGTTAAAAATTAAAAAAATGGTAAAAAAATTTGACTATTTTTTATTTGTATTTAATTTTTTAATTATTATTTTTTTGTTAATTTTAATGAATTTTATTTAAAAAAAAAAAAAGAAGCGGGCTAGCATTTTGAACCCATTTTAGTTGGCGGGACGGGCCGATCCGCCCCGTTTATGGGGCGGGCTTAAGCGGGGCGGGGCGGGTTGGGGCGGACCGGCCCGCTTTGCCACCCCTACTAAAATTGTATTAATATTAAGTGTCAACATATATATCGCATTTAATTTTAAAAATTTCAATAACCGTACAGAAGATAATATAATGAATTATAAAGTAGGTAGCTAGGTGTATGTGGTTATATTAGTATTAGGCATTTCATTTTCGTGACTCTCACTCTCTCCTTCTCATTTTCTTCTTCTCTCTCTCTCTCAATTAGATCTGTGTTCGCTAAACCCTACCTTTCGCACATAAAACCCCTCTTCAATCATCTTTTGAATTTCTCAAAGATTCATATCAATGATGGAATGCTTTCAAGGTACGTTAATTGAGGAGTACAAAATTATTGAGGGAAAGATGCTGGACAAGCTAGCGATATACGATAATGGTGATCGATTACATTATTAAGAGGTAGGTTTAGTTTTCTTTCTTCTTTTTTCATTCAAATTATTTATATTAGCATACATACACATATATAGTGATGACAACATATAGCTTTGTGTTTAATACTTTGGTTTTATATATGGATTATCCTGTTGATTCAAAATTGGTTGGAAATTAAAAGATTGATAAGTTTATATATGTGTTACAATTTCTACATTTGGCATTGGGCGTAGGAAATTTCATTAAAATTAATCAACATTCATAAATAGCAACCCATGTTAGAATACGAATTCAAATTCACCTTAATTAAAATATATTATTAGATACATATATGGAGGATAATTTAGTTTATAAAAAATATTGTGCCTGATATATATTGATGCTATATATAACTCCGACAAGAAGATCAATTCTTGTTTTCTCAATCTTAATGATGAAATATATATACATGCAACGAATTCCTCATTGTTTGATTTTTTCCCATCTAATAATTTCTAACTTTTTGATATTGAGTAAAAGTGTTCAGATATTTCATATTTCTGAAGAACGATAAGGATACATAGGTCTTTTAAATTTGGCCTAATGAAAACATTCACTACTCTAAGGTTTTTCAAGCTAAGGATCAATAATTTTCAGTGACTCTAATTTCTTGATGCATTTATTGAAATGGATATACACTGTGCTTATTAATTATTTATTAATTATATATTACGTTAGAGGTATATAAAAAATCAGTCACTAAATTTAATAAAATTACGAAAGAATAAAAAAAAAATATAAAAATTTTTTATTGTATATTATTATAATTTTTTAAAATAAACTAAAATAACCAAAATCTTTACATGATTCTGTTAAAAAAAGATAAGTATAACTAATTTAAAAAAGATAAACATAACAAATTTTATTTTAAAAAATAAAATAATAAATAAAAATAAAATAAAAATTTAATAAAATTAATTATTTATGTAAAATATATGTTAAATTATAAAATATATATTAAAAATAAATTAAATAACATATATATTTATATAGTAGTTGATTTAATTATTAATTTTTTATGTACACAGCCTCTTTAATTAATTAATTATGGCTAATTAATCATGATTACATTGATGCCAGCCCTTATAGAATACTTGAATTGATTTGCATTGTTTGTATATATTGGAATAAAGTTGAATGTGGTGGCGCCTTTAATTTTTTTTTTAACCAAAGATAGAGAGACTCGAATCCACGACTTCTTAGGTGAGTATGAAGAGGGGGAGTGCTAGGTAAACAATAATCATCTTAAATAACATGAACAACCATCAATTAAATAAAAACACACTACACTTCTAAATTATCCACCTAAATCTTAATATTAAAATAACCATCCATATACCTAATGAAATGAAATGAACATTTGATATATCTATTGTTCACATTATTTAGTATTTTCATTATCTAGCTATACTTTTCTTGTTATATATATGGGTGCTAATTTGTTTATATCTTGGCTTCAAGCACTTGATTTGTGTTTATGCTAAGTTTCTGCTTTTATTATTTTATGTTCTTGGAAATGCATTGCAATGAATAAAATACCGGCTCCGAGCTGTTATATATATTACCACAGGTATGTGATTGAACGTCTTTATCTTATTGTAGATAATAAAAAATTATTTTCTAAACTTTCAATAAATATATGAGTATAACTAATAAATAAAGATTGATAGAACTTATATACATTCATCTATTCATATGCTTTTACGTAATAACTTAAACTTAAGTGATAGAATTTTTATGACTAAAATATCGATAGAATTTTTGGGTAAAAGATAGATCTATATAAAATACATGTTTCAAATTCTAAAAAAATATATACATATACTTTTGCATAGCAGGATGAATTAGATATATAATGGCATCTAATAGTTTGAACTTTTGTGATAATAAGTGATTTTCTGACAATAATATATGATTTTAAATTACGGTTGTAATTGTGATTGTAGTGATGCTTTGGTGCGATAATTGTGAAACATTATGTAATAGCCACAGTTGCAATTGTGCACTATTTTTCTTTTAAATAGAAACTGTGCACTGTAATTTTATAAAATATGATATTTCATGTAGATAATGTATTTATTTATATTCACGTGTCTCTGTTTTTAAGTTTAAACTTTTAAGATAGATGAGTTTATAACATAATATCTGGAAACTTCTCCTACTAAAATCTTTTTGATTATCGATAAATTTTAGGAGCATATTTTTCTATTGACATAATTAGCAATAAATTTAAATCAAATAGCGATAGAAAAATAGAAAGGTGAGTTTTTCTTAAATTTTAGAAACAGATAATATCTGTTGCTAATTCCATTGCTAACACTGATATCTATCACTAATGTGAAAGATTCTAGCATTGTTTTTTGACTAAAAGGTTTAGATTTTTATTCTTAATTTTTCATATTCTTCTAAATAATAAAGATACAATTTTAGTATAGAAAAAAATAGATAGATGCATAATCACACTAAGTTTTAAATTTAAAAAAAGCTCTTGTATAAAAAATCATGTTAGATAATATAATCATTCATACGTAGCTAACGAATAATTTAGCTTTTTTGAAGAAGCATCAAACTATGACCTTTGTAAGTAAGTAATGGTACTTGTTGAATGCTTATAAAGCACTATGCATTTGCTGTATGTGTTGATTTGCATGCTGAAACCATTTGTTGATTTATGACTTGAGTTTTCTTCCAAAAAAAAAAAAAAAAAACACTAAAGTCTATATAAGATAAAGAACATATTTCAGCAAGAATATATTCCATGATTTTAGATTATAGTTACAATCATAATTAAGAAAAAAAAAACTAAAAAAAAAAGCACATGAAAGTTGTCTGATCTCATATTACCACTACAATAATTCTAATATGATATGATAGATACCAAAACAATAATACTATGGCTAATATGGTTGTATTTGTTGTTGTGATGAAATGCAGTTTAAAAGCATGATATGCATGCAAAAGCAAACTATATAAGGGAGGAACCACCCAATTTTGGAGAACAAGTTGAGTTCAACTAATAAAGATGAGGGCCAAATGCATGGTAGGTTTATTATATAACTGTATAACAACAATTTGACAACATTTCTTTGTCAAGTGGATCAACAAAGAAGAAAAGACCTATTATTAAAAGGGAACTATTTTTTGGGCATGCATGCCCTAGTTCTACATTTTATTTATTCTTTTTATAGAAACCAAAAGAAAGAAAAGGTAGAGGAAATTTAGTGAAATATATATAATTTACAATAAGATACTATAATAAATAGAGATAAAATTGGCTAGTTAATCTCTAAATAAAATAAAACTGGTTTATTCTGTTATAAGATTCTATTATATATTTGGATAAGATAAAATTATAGATTCTACAATTATAATATATCCAATACATAATAGAATTTTGTAATAGAATATACAAATTTTGTTTAAAAACTTAATTAACCAGCTTTATTTCTATTCTTATAGATACTACACTATTGTTGGATCATTGTAGACGATCGCACCTGACGAGTGGAACAAGACTTCATTGTTGTTGCAATAGTAGTTAGGGCTTGTGTTTTGATGATGAGATTCTGAAATGGTTAGTAGATGCTCAAGATATTCAACTCCCAAATCCTCTAAAACCATGACACCACCATTACTATTAGCAGTAGTAGTTGATGAAGATTCCTTAGATGATGATGATGATGATGATTCCTTGCTTTTGTTCTTGTTTTTAGACTTTGAGGACCATGATGACAATTTTCTTTGGAGGGAGTTCCTCTCTTTGAGTGCAAGTGCAGGTGAAGAAGAAGAAGAAGAAAAGGGTTTGTGTTTGTTGTTGGAATCAGAATCCATGATGATTCCTTGCAAAGAATCTTTGACCCTTTGGAAAGAAAAGTTGAGAAGAGCAGAGTAGCCTCTCATGGAGTATGCAGCTTGATCATAAGCCAAAGCAGCTTCTTCAGCACTCTCGAATGTTCCAAGCCAAACCCTTCTTCCATTTCTTGTTGTGTCTCGAATTTCCGCTGCGAATTTTCCCCATGGCCTCTTTCGAACTCCTATGTAACTTCTTCTTCCTCTTCTTTTATCATCTTCCTCTTCCTTTTCACGATTCTTCTCCTTCTTTAGGGTTCTTGATTCTGATGATGATGATAATGAGAAGTCAATCATCTCAAATGATAAAGAATCCTCAAATGGCTCATCAAAATCATTCTTGGTTTTCAATGATTGGAACCCAAAGGAAGCAGTGTCCGAATCAACATCCCAAAAATCTGTGTTATGGAACAAGAAAGGATTATTATTATTACTACTATTATTGGTCATTTTGGGAAACTATGATGATCATCTCAATTTCTCTTTGAATTGATGTAGCATATCATCATCATTTATATTGACCTCAAACCCTATACTACTACTTCTTCTTTCTTATAATACAATTATGTGTCACTATCATTTCTAGTGTCTTATACTAATAATTCAAGAGAGTAGCACCTATGGTGACATTTGAGAAAGAATATTCATCTCATTTGTCTCGTTGTTAGATCAATCTAGAATCTCTACTATATATTATTGCACAATCTCAAATAGAAGAATTCAACGGTGGTTTTCGCCCTTCTTTTGGTTACTTAGCTTTCCTTGTTTGAATTCATGTTTCAAAATATTTTTAGAAATATAATCATTTATATTTCTTCTTCTTGATAGCTTAAACTTTTAAGATCAGAGAAGAATATCATGAGACAATATTAGAACTTTTATAATTTAAAGATTTAGGGTTCAATTTTTTATCATAAAAAAAATTAACATAAGATAAATAAAAAAATCTTATACAAAAAATTCACGCAAATACAAAAAAAATTAAATATAAAAAAACGTGTTAAAAATATAAACATTCATATACTTCTTTTTATTAAATTAAATTGTGAGAAGAAGTGATATTATGACTCTTTCTTCGATAATATATATATGCATTATTTGTAATTTCAAATGGAATCTTCATAGCTCTCTTTAAATTGGGATTTGAAATTGAAATGATAATTTTTCCTGCAGTAATCTAAATTGTGCCGCTAAGCTAGGTTACTTGTAGATAATCTCATTTTTAATTTTCTTTTTCTATTATAGGTCTTATATCGATCAATTTTATGATTTTGATATATAGTCTTTACAAGTACGAAGCAATTTAATTACAGTTTTTTTAATTGAAAAAGTATAGGAAATTAATGGAATATTTGTATAATGTGTACAATGGAGGTTTAAGAATGTCCGATTCAGTATTAGAGATATAATCATTAGTGTTATTTTTTCTCATCAACTGAAATTTTTGGAATGATAGTTATCATGACATAGTATTAGAGTTCTAGATCCAAAAGATCAAGAGTTCAATTCTTAGTAAACCTCAAAATCAGCTTAAATTTTTGGAATGAGATGTTTATTATCCTTAATATTCATTGTACTCCCTAGCAGGTTTTCTCTGTCGTCCACATTTCACTCCACTCCACTACTCACTACAATCCAAGGATGAAAAAAATTATGGTTACATTTAAAAAAAAAGAGTAAAGTATTGTTTTTGTCCCCAACATTTGGGGTAAGTCTCAAAGTTGTCCCTAACGTTTCAATCGTCCTATTTAAGTTCCTAACATTTCAAAATTGACTCAATGTTGTCCTGTCGTTAGGGATCCGTTAACAGAATTGACGGTGGGACAAAATTGAGACGATTTTGAAATGTTGAAGACTTAAATAGGACGAAAACGTTGGGACAAAAATAATACATAGAAATAAATTTTAATTTTATCCTTCAATAACATTAATTTTTTACTATACATAGTATTCAAGTATTTTTTCATCATCACATCTAAGTAAATTATACTTAATCATATTACTTTCATTTTAAATAAATTAATTTTTTTATAATTTTACTCTTAAAGATTTTTAGTTATCATGAAATGTTTGTAGAATGACTAGTATATAAACTTGCAGAAAAGAAAAAAAAATATATATATAATAAAATATAAATTATACTTTTTGTCTCTAATGTATTAAAATTCTTTAAAATTATAAAAAAATAAATTTATTTAAAATAAAAGTAATGTAATTAAGTGTAATTTATTTAGATGTAATTAAAAAATAATTGAATACTATGTACAGTACAAAATTAATATTATTAAAAGATAAAATTAAATTAAAATTTATTTTTATGTATTGTTTTCGTCCTTAACATTGTCGTCCTATTTAAGTCCCTAACGTTTCAAAATCGTCTCAATTTTGTCCCGCCGTCAATTCTATTAATGGATCTCTAACGGCAGGACAACATTAAGTTAATTTTAAAATGTTAGGGACTTAAATAGGACAATTGAAATGTTAGAGACAACTTTAAAACTTACCCCAAACGTTGGAGACAAAAACGATATTTTACTCTTTAAAAAAATGATGATTTTAGAACTTTTGATTTTCTTAATAAAAAAAATAAAGTGTTAATAGTAATGAGATAGACGTTAATAGTAATGAGATAGACGATGTTTCTTCTTTTGGCGAGGTATTTAATAGTTTTTAATTTTTATGAACAATAATATTAGAGAAATAATAACTCAAAATTATTTTATTTAAATTAATATTTATAATTATATATATATAAGATTTTTTATTTTAATAAATAAATTAATTATAATAATTACCGAAATAAATAATTTGAAAAATATTTATCGAAATAAATATGCCTCTCTTATCTCGTTTACACTGTAAATGAGATAATTTTGCATGTATCTCGTTTACAGTATAAATGAGATAAGACGGGTAGACGCGAAACGTGTATCTATTTCGTTTACACTATAAAGGAGATACATGTATTTTTTAAAAAAAAATTTAAATAATAAAAAATATTAATATTATCAATAATAATCCAAACTTTTAGCATGCAATTAGTACATAAAAAGGTTGGTAGAAGAGATTAAAATGGATATATTTGATCAATTAATACTCAAAAAGATTGATGGGATAGTGGGGAGAGAATTGAAACGGTTATCTCTACAGTGTAAACGAGATAAGAAAAGGATATTTATTTCGGTAAATATTTTTAAAATTATTTATTTTGGTAATTATTATAATTAATTTATTTATTAAAATAAAAAATCATATATATATATATATATATATATATATATATATATATATATATAATACTCATAATTATATATCTATTATATTTAATATTATTTAATTATTTTAACAATAATTAAGAAATATTAAATAAAGTAAATAATAATTAAAAATATAAAATAAAATAACTATAAACTGATATTTATTATCTTTCAAATATTTTTATTTCATGAACACCTCCATTTAGTGGAGTTACAAAGTTAATTAAAAAATGATTGTGCTGTTAAATATTGCATATTTAAAAATATTTTGTGAAATATTTTATGTATATTTTTCTCATCCATTAATTTCCCATATCATAAATGAAATTAATTGTTGATTCTAGAAATGTAAATTAAAAATATTTCGTCTTTATCTTTCTTGTTTGTTCTTAGTACACACTACACACAACCTTTCAATCTCTTAATTTTTTGGGGTAAGTACGATTTTGGTCCCTAACGTTTAGGGCCAGAATCGAAATCGTCCCTCTTCTAATTTTGGATATAAAATCGTCCTTAATGTTTTTTTCCGTATTAAAATTGTCCTTTTTATTTTTTTTGGACAAAAATATCCTCACCACTACCAATATAATTACTTCCTCCACCACCACCACCACCACCAACACCACCGCCACAACCTCCACCAACACCACCGCCAGCACCACCAACACCACCGCCAACGCCGCCGCCGTCCCCCTCCCCCTCCCCCTTTTCCCTTCCCAGCACCCCCACCCCACCCCGCGTCACCCCCCTCCCCGTCTTCCCTTCCCAGCACCCCCACCCCCACCCCGCGTCACCTCCCCCTCCCCGTCTCCCCCTTCCCCAAATCAACAAATCAGAAACAGAAAACAGCAATAATATTTCACAAATCAGCAATAAATCAGCAACAACAATAATAAGAAGAAGAAGAAGAAGAAGAAGGGAAGAAGAAGAAGAAGAAGCAGAAGATGAAGCAGAAAGAAATCGAAGCAAGAAGCAGAGGCGGCGAGCAGCAGCGGCGAGGCGGCGACCAGCAACGGCGACTAAAGCACGAACGGCGGCGACAGGGTCTGACGGTAGCAACGCGAGCAGCAGCGAGCTGCTCCCTCCCTGGCGCCATCCCCCTCCCCCCCTTCCCTTCCCCTCCCCTCCCCTCCCCGGCGCCATCTCCCTCCCCCCCCCTTTCAGTCCCCTCCCCTGCCCCTGCACCTTCGTAAGCCCCTCCCCCCACGCATTTTCTTCCCCCCTCCCCAAACACGCATTTTGTTTTTTTTTTTTTTAATTTTATAACTTTTATTATTAAAATAGGAATAGGGGTAGTTTAGGAATTAAATTAAAAATTTTAATAAAAAGAACGATTTTAATACAAAAAAAACATTAAGGACGATTTTATATCCAAAATTAGAAGATGGACGATTTCAATTTTAGCCCTAAACGTTAGGGACCAAAATCGTATTTACCCCTAATTTTTCCTCACTATTTTTATTTATTTAACAATTCAGTTAAATTTATTTTGGAAGTAATGATTTATTTCTCAATATTTGGGTGAGATAGATATCTTATTTTTATTTCTAACTTTTTTCATCCTATTTATATATCTAATATTTTAATTTTGTCTTATTTTTTCTTCTAATCAAAATAAAATATTAAGAACGTACGTAAAACAATTAACCTTAAGAACAAAAATATAAATAAAAAAATACGAAAATTTATTGATGATAAATACCAAAATTTTATGGTAATAAACGCATAAACGTTTTTAAGATAAATACAATTTTTTAAATAAAAAATAAGAAGAAAATACAGAAATTCGTCGAGGAAAAATACAGAAATTTTATGACGATAAATACAAAATATTTTTGAAGATAAAACACAACTTTTTGAATAGAAGTAAAGGAAGAAAATATAAAAATCTTTTGAATGTAACACAACTTTTTAAAGAAAAACAAAGTATACTTTTTGTATTACTCAACTAAACTTTCCGTCTTTTGCGAATAAAATTTTTATATTTATCTTTTGTATTATTTAATTTATAAAAAAAATCCACAATTCAAAACAATTCATATGTGTTTTAACTTATTTTTTTATATTATTCAACTAAAATTTATGTTTTTAAATTAAATTTCTATATTATTCCTCCTTATCATTAACTACAAATTTGGAAGTCCAAAATAATTTCTCTTCTTTTCAACTAAAATTTTTGTATTTTTTATTATATTTTTATAAAATTTAAATTAAAAACTAATTTCTTTTAATGAAATTCTCAATTTTTGAAAAGAAATATTGGAAGAAACAGAACTTATCTTGTAAACTCTTTTCTTATTTAAACTACTATTTTTTAGTTACTGATTCTTTGCTGATTTTTTAGTTACTATTTTTTTTCCATCGACTTAAAAGATATTTTTTATAACATGTGGATATTATCACTTATGAGAACCTCAAGCACTTCAATGCCTTGACCTTTGACAAGCTAACTTTGACTTCGACTCAATCATCATTTTTTTGTTGACTCCTTACAAAATTGGCAAATTCTATTCTTTGTTGACCGTGGCCGTTGCTTCCTGCACCAGAGCGCAAATAAATATCAAAGCTACCAAATCCAGATGAAGAAAGAATAGAAGTTTTTGATAATGATCGATGCTTTCGTTTTAATTTTAACCCATGTTTTTAATAAGATTATTATGAAATTATTTTTTCTAAAAAATTAAATTTTTGTTTTTATAGTTTAAATGAGTATATTTTTAATACTTTTTTCACGTAAAAATCTCTTTTGAGTTTATATAAATTTTTTATTTTTTGTATAATTTTCTTATTGACCTTATATTAATTGTTTTTAAGTCAATAATGATTGAATTCTAGAATTTTATATTATAAAAATTTTAATATTATGTTTTAAAATTACTATTCTCACAAATTTAACTAATAAAAAATATATAAATAATTATATTTTTAATAAAAAGAAGATAAAATTTGACATAAAAAAGTTGGTTAAAAACAATTTAAATCTAAGAAATAAGTTTTTTTTTTTTAGAAAATATTAAGGATAAAATATATTTTTTATTTTATTTTATTATATAAATAAATGGAATAGACAATTATATAAGATAATTAAAAAAAAAAGAAAAATTATATTTAATATATATTTAAACTTCTAATCATACATTTATATTTATCTTTTAGTTTTGTTTAATTGTTTGGAACAATTTTTTATGTAGTCTTATTTGTCAACTCCCACTAAATACGGACCCACCTGAACCGGGAGGAGAGGAAAGAAAATTAATAACAATTTTATTATAATAAAACAAAAAGAAAATCTCATGAAGATCACTATGCATCATTGTTTTTTGTCATTGTTTGTCCACTTTGTAGGAACACTTAGCTTGTGTGTTAAAATAAACTAAGACAATCGTTCCATTCTAATAGTTTTATGGTTATTAATCGTTAAAAATATTTAAATTTATATATTATTAAATTAAATATATATTTAATGTTGAGTAATTTTTGTTAGAAACAAGAGATTAAACTAAAGAAAGTGTTTTGTGTATATTCAGTCTGGGCAAAAGTACAATATACAAGGGGTATTTATAGGTGCTAAATGAATCAAAGTAATAAAGGCATAGAATACTATAATTAATATACAGATATGCTATATAAAATAAACGATATACTAATCGATCTAAATTGATTCTAATGATTCTCTAACATCCCCCCTCAAACTCAAGTGGGAGCTAAGGATACCAGCTTGAGTTTGGATAACAAAGTCCAGAAACGAGTCAGGTGATGAGCTTTCGTGAAGATATCAGCAATCTGATCCAGTGTTCCAACAACAATGAGACGAACAACATCAATAAAGATACGTTGCCGAACAAAGTGACAATCAATTTCAATGTGTTTAGTGCGTTCATGAAACACATCATTATGTGCAATCTGAATAGCACTGCGATTATCACAAAAAACATCAGTAGGAGACGATTGAGGAGCACCCAGATCTTCGAGAAGCCAACGAACCGAGATAACCTCAGCAGTGGTGTCAGCGAGGGCACGGTATTCAGCTTCTGTGCTTGAGCGAGCAGTGAACGTTTGCTTCTTAGCACGCCAAGAAATGAGAGCGTCGCCAAGAAACAAACTGTAACCAGTAGTAGAACGATGATCAGTGGGATCAGCAGCCTAATCAGCATCGGAGTAACCCTGAAGAGACAAAGAGGAATGGGCAGAAAAATAAAGGCCATGAAATAGAGTGCCTTCGATGTATCAAAGAATGCGAAGAACTGTTGCATAGTGAGTAGTACGAGGAGTTGACCAGAACTGGCTAAGTACATGAACCGGATAGGCGATGTCTGGTCGGGTGACAGTCAAGTAGACGAGACCCCCAACTAACTGTCGATAGAGAGTCGGATTATCCAAAACAGTGCCATCCATAGGAGTAAATCGAACATTAGGCTGAAGAGGAGTAGACTCAATGCGACTATCTGTAATCCCAACGCGAGCAAGAAGATCTGAAGCATACTTAGGCTTGGTTTGGTAAAGCTTTTCGAAGAGGTGCTTGTGCTTTTTAAAAGCTCAAGTTCCTCATTTTGTGTTTGGTAAATAAAAAAGATTATGTGCTTGTGCTTGCAGCTTTTAAAAGATCGGGGTATTTTTGAAAGCACATAAAGTAGAGCTTTTCAAAGTTGGCTTGTACTTTTCAAAATTTAAAAGTCTAATATAACCTCATATGTTAACTAATTTTCAAATTTAATGCTTGCATTTATGTCCATTATAGTATTTTTAAATTTTAAAAGCTATTTTACCAAATGCAATTGTTGTTGCTTATGATTATTAAAAGTAATTTTTAATTTGATTTACCAAACATAAATGCTACAACTTTTAAAAAGTCATCTTTTAAAAGTTAGTTTTTATAAGCTACTTTTGAAAAGTAAAAGCTTTACCAAACTAAGCCTTAGCCTGAGATAGATAGATGCCATCATCGGTGGAGATGACCTCGAGACCAAGAAAATAGCTGAGAGAACCAAGATCTTTCATCTCAAAGATACGGTGAAGTGAGGCCTTGAGATCAGAGATACATTCAACATCATCTCCAGTGATGATCATGTTATCGACATCAAAAGTAGAAGAACAACTCCACGTTCACTTTTACGAATGAAGAGGGCATTCTCATGAGGGCTAGAAGTAAAACCAAGACTGCATATGGTAGTGCTGAACTTGTCAAACCATTCACGAGGAGCTTGCTTAAGTCCATAAAGTGCCTTGCGAAGGAGACAAACCTTACTAGCAGGACAAGGATATCCCAGAGGTGGTTTCATATAGACTCTCTTTTTCAAATCCCCATTGAGAAATGCATTCTTCACATCCATCTGACTGAGAGACCATTTTTTAACCGCGACAATGGCAAAAAGAACTCTAACAGACGTAAGACGAGCAACAGGAGCAAAAGTCTCTTCATAATCAATACCATACTCTTGCGTACAACCTTGAGCAACCAGGCGGGCCTTATAACGGTCAATAGAGCCATCAGAGCGAGTCTTGATCTTGTATACCATCTACTGCCCACAACTTCCTAATCAGAAGGAGGATCAACCAAATCCCAAGTGTGTGCCTTTTCAAGTGCCTGTATTTCTTCCTGCATTGCTTGTTGCCAATTTGGATTTGTGGAGGCTTCTCTGAATGACTTAGGTTCATGTTGTTGAAGGATAGTAGAAAAACAATGATAATCAAGAAGATGGGGAGGAGGATTCCTTACCCTAGAAGAACGAGCGGAGGAGGAGGCATGACGGTAGGAGCAGGATCATCGTCCGGTCTGGAATCATCGGGAGATGGAGAAGGCGGAAGAACAGGAGGCTGTAGAGGGTCACTCGAGATAGAATCTGTAGAATCATCACTAAAAAAAAGATCAACATTGGGGTTAGTAAACAAAGGTGACTGAGTAGTAGGAATTGACTCAAAGGATGAGAACCGAGAAAACATGTGATGCTCCCAGAAAATAACATGACGAGATATACGAATACGTTTAGAGAGAGGATCCCAACAACGATAACCCTTGTGTTCAGTGCCATAACCAAGGAAACAACACATATGAGCCCGAGGTTCAAGTTTACTATGTTCATGAGGCTGAAGAAGAACAAAACATACACAACCAAAAACTTGAAGAGAACTATAATCTGGAGAGGTATGATAAAGACGCTCAAAGGGAGTAACATTACCAAGAACAGAAGAAGGGAGTCTATTGATAACATGAACAGCAGTAAGAATAGCTTCACCCCAAGTATGCTCAGGACACGAAGAAGAAAGGAGCATTGCACGGACGGAGTCAAGAATGTGACGGTGTTTGCGTTCAGCTCTACCATTTTGTTGAAACGTACCAGGACAAGAAAACTCAGACAAAGTACCATGTTCTGCAAGAAAGGTTAAGAGTTTGGAATCACGGTATTCCATAGCATTATCACGTCGGAAAACCTTAATGACCTTGGAAAACTGAGTTTTAATCATAGTAGCAAAGTTGATATAGATCTGAGGTAACTCATGGCGATTAGTCATCAAATAAACCCAAGTAAAATGGGAATAATCATCAATGAAAACGACAAAGTATCGAGCTCCGCCCATAGAGGCAGTGGGAGCGGGGTCCCAAACATCAGAGTGAATGAGATCAAAAGGAGAGCAAGCAAGAGATAAATTATTGTGAAAAGATAGAGTAGGTTGTTTGGCAGTTTGGCAAGAAATGCAATCAAAAGATTCATTTGGAACCTGACCTAAAACACCCTGAGACACAAGAGGACGCAGTTTTCCTAAGGAGGTGTGGGCAAGACGTTGATGCCATAAGTGAAGGGTAGAGGGAGAAGAAGCAGCACAGAGATTTGGTACAGGAGGAATATGAAGATTCTCGAGTTCAAACAACATTCCGACCTTATGTCCAGTCTCGATGATTTGTCCCGTCCGAGGATCCTGTACACGACAACCAGAAACGGAAAAAGTGACTTCAAAACCCAGATCAACAAGTTGACCAACAGAAATAAGGTTAAAATTTAAGTTGAGAATATAATAAGTATCAGGAAGATGAAGAGTTGACTGCGATATAGAACCCATGTGTGTTGCGTGCAAGAGGGAGCCATTTGCAGTATTGACAGAAGGTCCATTCGTAGTGGTAGACAGGGACGAGAAAATATTACGCAACGGAGACATGTGATTAAAGCAACCCGAGTCAAAGTACCATTTAGAATTACCCGGAGGGGTCGAAAAAGTAGCAGGAGTATTACCAGAAACGGAGAGAAGACGCTGAAGAAGAGATGCAATATCAGATAGAGAGACAGGAGACGGGTTGAGTGGATCAGAACGTGGTGGGCAAGTAGGGCAGGCAGTAATTAAATGTCCCAAGAGCTTGCAGTAACGGCAGAACAGCTGTGAAAAATGGTAGCTAATATGACTTTTCTGGTGGCATGTGCGACATTTAACAGAAGAACAGTCGGAGAAGAGGTTCCCAGAATGGTTACAGTTTCGACAGAATTTACCCTTTCTGTCTGTGGCAGCAAAAACATCTGACTTTTCCATAATAGTAGTCACAGAGATCAAGAAAAGGAGATAAAACTGCAATTTTGGAGCAGAAAATGAGGAAATAGATGGCAAAATCGGAAAGAGCTCACCAAAAAAACCTTAGGGAGGGTCCCACTGTCGGCCACGTCAGCAGCCACGTCAGATGCCACGTCAGTTGCTTCGTCAGTAGAGCAAGACACGTGACAACACGCGACAGGAGGAAGGAGACGCGTCAGCGTTGATGCGAGCACGGAGTTGACAGCGGGTCAGAAAATGCGGGTCGGTCCGAGTCGGGTCGGACGCGGGCTGGGCGGATCTGCGTGGGCGTTGGCGACGACACGTGGCACTGTTTGGGACCGTTGATCCTGGGCGTGGATCCAACGGTTTTGGATGGCGTTTGGGGAGAGAAAACCTGCAGCGGTGACTGGATTTTTGGCGACGCGTGAGGGCGCGTCTGGCGGCGGTAGGCGGCGAGGTCGGTGGCGTTCGAAAGCTTGCAACGAGTAGAAGACGAAGGTGGCGGCGGTGACGAACCAAGGCGTCGGGAAGAAGTCGAAAACGGAGGACAAAGTACTGCCGGTAAAACAAGACAACGGAGGTAGAAACCAATTGTTTCTGAAAAAAAAAATAACCTAAACTCTTGATACCATGTTAGAAATAAGAGACAACTTGAATCATATAATTAATATAGAGATATGCTATATAAACATAAACGATACTAATTGATCTAAATTGATTCTAATGATTCTCTAACATTTCTATTGCATTTTAAATATTTTGGAAACATTTTTGTAGTTCACAAAAGTGAAGAGTATTTTTATTAATGTCTTCAAAAATCGATTCTTCAATGAAAGAAGTTTTCAATTTATCAAAAACCTTTTGGCACTTCTATATCAGTTTTTAAGATTGATTTTTTTTCGAGAAGATTAATTAATGATGCAATTTTAGTGAAGTATCCTGGATAAACTTTCTATAGTAGTTAGTCAATCCAAAAAATGACCTCAATTCAGACATCTACTAATCTTTTTGTTTGGTGATTCTCACTCGCTCTTACCTTTCCTTCATTCATGCAAAAAATTTTATCTTTTATAATATGTCTCAAAAAATAGACCTCGTCTTTTACAAAAGCTATAAATTAAAAGAGAAATTAACACTATTATATTTTCACAACTTTAAACTTAAAATTAAAAGTTAAAATTGATTATGTAAGATATGATGCTTACAGCTACTTAAATTCAATGTTCCACTGCAGAATAATGTATTTTGATTATTCACGTGGTGAATTGAAAATTGTTAAATATTTTGGTAAATAATGACAGTAATATAATACATGGAGTTATCTTTAATTTTATATATATAGTCCCTTTCTTACTTTTTATTCCATCACTTAACAATATAATGGTATATAATATTAATTAATTAATCTAGTCAAAACTTCACTGGACGACATATACTCTTATTTTCTTGTTTATGTCTGCTTTCAATGTCCAATGCATAATGCCATATACGTGTAGCTCAGGTTAGCATATTATAATGCTACATTTATATCACAATGCTTCTACTTTATTTGAATTATTATTTCTTTACTATTCGATCATAACACACTTCATTTCTAGCCAACTAGCATCATACTAGATCTTCTTAAATGTATGCAAAATTTTAATATCTAGAAATAGCACTTATATTAACTAATTAGTCTTGTTAATCTTTTTAATTTTAAAATATGAGTAATTATTCAAGAAAAGACTCTAAAATTTTTAAATTTAAATACTTTAATGGGTTAACACTAAAAACGCATTTAAATTATTCAAACGCTAATAAAAATACACTCAAATTTTGCTATTGACAAAAATATCCTCAAATAATTTAAAAACGCAGTAAAATTATCTAATGTTAAATATGTATTTCTCAAAAATACATTAGACATTGAATTTTGATACGATTTTTTACAAGCATGATTAAAAAAATGAAATATTATTATTCTTAAAATTTGGTGATTTTTTACTAAGTATATATTTTTTTGTGATTTTTTAAAAGTATTATTGGTTGTTAATAAAAAAATTACAAAAAATATATACTTAACGAAAAATTACCAAATTTTAAGGATAAAAATATCTCATTTTTTAATCATATTTGCAAAAAAAATGCATCAAAATTCAATTTCTAAGGCATCTTTTGAAAATACATATTTACTGTTGGACATTTTTATCGCACTTTTAAATTATTTGAAGACATTTTTGTTAATAATAAAATTTGAATGTATTTTTATCCGTATTTGAATAATTTAAAGATGTTTTTAGTGGTTAACCATACTTTAATTTTTTAAATTTTAAAATATATAAAAAAAATTTGAGGTTTAACTGCATCAGTCAAATCAATTACAAACCAAGTAACTTTGTTGGTCACTAATAAAGAATGTTAATATGAAACATTAACTGATACACGTAGCCATTAACTATCTACAGTGTGTTGCAAACATGACAAATCAATTCCTGAGCTGAGTTGAACAACGACATTTTTCTTGAACACAAAACACATTGCTAGAGAGTAGAGACCAACTTCTTTCATCTCCTTTTTTCATCTTCTCACCTCCTTGCCACTACCACCATCTCCACTCTTAAAACACTACCACCTCTTCACCACCAATTTTACCCCTTTCTAAACTACTATAATCACCACCACTACTACCCAATACTACAATATAACCAATACTAGCATTAACACTTTGATTGCTACTATAACCTTCACAATATCTCTTAAATTCTATCACTATCATCTACTTCAACGACATCAACTATTAAAAACAAATTAAAAACTCCCAAAATCCCAAATCAACATTAAATCCAAATAAATTCTCCGTATTGCCCATCTCATGCAATTGATGGAATCACAAATCTTCTCTTGTTGGAATCGACTGAAGAAGGAAAAGTATAATAAGATAATAAAGATTGGAAAGCTAATTAGTTAAAAAAGAAAAAGAAAAAAGAGAACAGAGGCATTTCATCTTGTAACGGAAAACAACAGAAGAAGCAAACTAAGGAATTGGAGATGACGCCATGACGGTGGCAAGAGCACAAGCAGAACAGCAGAGCAGAGACAAGAGGATGGAAATCATGAGAGCAAGCGTACTCAAGACACTACAAAAAAAAAAAATGTCTGTCGGTACATTTTTTTGGTCACGTTTTAAAAGCGTGGCTAAAAGTGGTCAATGACTACATTTTTACGAGAGTGGTAATTAATTAGTAACTTGGCTACGCCTTTTTTTGCCATACTTAAAAAATGTGACTATAGAGAAAAACAGACACATTTTTATGAGGGTGGTGACTGATTAGCATGATTGTTAGAACCGAATTGGTGATCAAACCGGTCAGACTATTGAGTTACTAGATCACTGATTCAACCGGTAGATTACTAGTTAAACCGGTTGACCCAGTCCACATAAATAAAAATATAAAATAGTCAAAACTTAAAATTAAAATTTAAAATACATATTTTTACTAACATTTTAAGAATAATCAAGCCATTTTAAAATAATATAAAACAGAAACTGTAACACACTAACACCCTACCATACTTAATCTTATGCTTAAGTCATAAGACTGAGATAGTAAGGTATTACGACCTCTAAAAATAGAAATATATATATTATAATAGGAGAAGAGGTACTTAACTAGGAGCCTTGAAAAATGGGTAAAACAATATCACAAAATAAAAAGCGCAACGCTCAAGAAACAGAATTACTTGCGTGCTAAGAAACCTAAAGATTATAGATATAAATAAGCAAAAGAATGAAAAGAGAGCCAAGAATACAATGAAACTAGCTCCTGACTCAGCCTGCGAAGGCAAGGCTAGCCGGAGAATATTTACATATATATACCAGCGTCCCAAAATACCCAAAATACAGAAATAAAGTCCTAACTCTCCTGTAACCTCTATGAGGAACAAAATAACAAGTTTCTTAGAGAGCAAGCTAAGTAACTAAGTACATATATAGATAAACTAATAAACCAAAACATCCCAGGGACTACTCCGCTTCAGGAATCCAGACGCCTAGTGAGGAGCCTCTCAACCTGCATTTGAAAATAGCAACACAGTATGGAATGAGAACCGGAGGTTCTCAGCATGGTAAAGGTACCACGCGTATAATAAATAAGGTCCTGGAAATGCCAGAGGCAATCCTAGAACTTCGTCATACAATTGTAAAACTTAATTTCTAAACAGAAGCCATAAATAGGGGTAGGTATACTAAACCTGATTAAACTCACTCAATCTTAAACCTAACCTAACATCAAACCATTTCACCCTTCCTCCGTTCCTCCGTCATCCATAATTCAGCAAAGACAAGCAACCAGACAAATTCACGCACAAGTAATAGGCAGATAGTGCAAGTAGCAAGTATAGCAGGTAGTAGGATGTATACATACAGTTAGGCAAACTCAGAAAATGCATAGCAATCAAAATAAACAAATGCACATGATGCATGCCTGTCCTATGGCTGATGGGGCCCATCTGTCGGTTATCTAGCCAACCCGACAAGTCCAAAAACCTTAGATTGTCCTCCGTCGCGCATTCCCAAGAGTCTATGCATAGAGTTCACATTCATTCATCATATAATCACTCAATGAGGTTATCCATACCCGGGAATTCATACGTGCCCAGTCACCCTTACGACGTAGAGTCAACAGACTATCGAGATTCAACCTGGAACACGTGGTGGCGAGTTGCGGTTTTTACCCAGGGAAACTTGTGTCTCAGATATCATTATTCATAAGCCATTTCATTTTCATAAACAACATATAATCTTATATCAATCCATGGCATTAAACCTTATTTAATTTTCTCATCTCCTTTATATAACTCATCATTTTATCTCTTACTTCATCCCCAAGTTATCTTATTTTCCTAGCTCCAACTAGCTATTGGACTTAGTACTATACTCTAAGTCTAAAAAGAAAGAAAATGGAGGTTTAAAAGTAAAAATTTGGTTTAAAATAGTAAAAATCTAATTTTGCAGCAAACAGGGGCCACACGTACGCGTGGGTCACACGCACGCGTGGAACGAACAACAAGTCACGCGTACGCGTGAGTCATGCGTACGCGTGATCATGCGCATTAGCTTTTCACGCGGACGCATGGCTACTCGCGCATGCATCATCAAAGTGCCATGCCACGCGTATGCGTGGACCACGCGTACGCGTGGATGTGCATTTTTCCAAAATGGCCAGAATGCCCAGAAAGCTACTGCAACCCTGTTTTTGGTACCTTGTAACACAAATTCACATGCCAAACTTCCATCGTCCATAACTTTCTCTAAAAAATTCCGTTTTTCACAAAATTGGTATCGTTTAAAGGCTTGTAAGATCATCTTTCATTTGAAATAAACCACAATTCCATCCAAAATTTAGAGAGCAAGTTATGGACCTCCAAAGTTCACCAAAAATCTACTTTTTATCAATTGGCTTCCAAACCTCATTTTCATCAATCTCATGTTCCTTACCATCAAAACTTGCATGTCATTAACATATCATCCCATTTCATCAACAACCATTACCAAAATTGCCATTAACCGATTCAACAATCCTTAACCCCCAATATATATCAACATATATCAACACTTTATTACACATATCAACATCTTCATCAATCCCTCACTAATGATCTCAAGCACACATGTTCAACAATAACAACTCTTGCTCATAACTCCCAATACTAGCTCAATCACAAGAATACATACTCTTTACTTCAACAACTCACAAACACATATCAATATATATCACTTATATAAACAACCTTTCATTATTATATATCAACACTTCACATTTGTTATCCCTCCAACACATAAATCAACCCTTTATTACTCATTCAATTCCAATACAAATTCAACCATAAATTTATCCAACATCTTCATAAGGCTAATCATTTTTTGCACATAATCAATTCAAGTTATCCTATGGTTCTTCTAGCCTAAGTTTTCACAACACCTTAAATGTTAAACGCGCGAAACCTAAACCATACCTTAGCCGATCACTTTATTCCACCCAAGACAGCCTCACAAGCAAAACACTGCCCCTCCAAGCTCAAATAAACCCGCCACAAACCAAGCCTTGATCACCAATAAGCTTCCAAATACTCACTTCTCAATTCCAATGCATATATATAACTCAATTCACCCCTAACACACACACACACACACATATCCACATTCATATTTTTCATTAAGAACTAAAAACTAACTAGAGTTTAAGTGATCCTTACCACACCCATACACGTAGTAGCTCGAGCCCAACAAGTTTTGGAAGCTATCTCGAACCTAAAACACCAAATTGGGCAAGATTTCACTATAGGGTTTCAATTTCGCCAAAGAAAGGGAGTAGAGATTTTGAAATAAAAATGAAGTTTACCAGTGAAATTGATCCGATAAAAATGTAGAGCTTAACGCGCTGGACGTGTGGCCGCGAACGGTGCGGCGATCGGAGCTCAAACGAAGAAGTTATGGTGGTCGGAATATTTGATTAGGGTTAGGGAGCTCTCCTCCTCTCCCCTTCTATGCAGCTAATGAGGGAGAAGAGAGCTGCTGTTTCTTTTAAGTGTTTAAGTCCGATTGGACCCACGGGCTCGGTTTGGATTCCGGTTCAACCGGTTCGGTCCTTCCGGTCCAATTTTGGGCCAAATTTTCGAAATTGATATCAAAATTCTTGTTTTGGTGAGCTCTATCCTATTTTGATATTAGTTTCGCATATTTAATTTTCCTAATTAAAATTCGAATTATTGACTAATTATTTATCGATTTTAGCGGGATTTACAGAAAACAATAAATATTTTATTATTTTTTTCTATCATAAGTATTTTTATTTTGTTTTTATATTAAAATAATAATTATTTTTAAATTTTAATAATTTATTAATTAGTTTATACCTATTATACGATTTTATACCCAAATATTTATTAAAAAATAATACTAATATATATCATATAATTATGAAAAAAAGAAATAATTAAGTTTATAATTATTATAAAATAAAATATAATTAATTAAAAATGAGTGAGTTTATATTAACTATTTTTTTAATTCTAATAATTTATTAACTAGTTTATACATATTATATACTTTAAATATTAAATACCATAGTTGTATAAAGAGAAAATATGTTATTATTAATAAAAAGTATTTTATTTATTCTATTAATTTTATATTATTAAAAAATGTGATTAATTTAAAAAAGAATCAGTACAAACTAAAATTAAATTAAATAAATATAAACTAAATTAATTGAAACTGTTATAAATATAAACTAAAGTTCCGTATCTTACTTATTACACAAAGTCACCACTCACATAAAGATCCCAAAAACAACTTTTTCTAAAGACGTCTACGTGGCAAAACCTAAACCATACATTTTAAAGCCACACTTTTCACTACAAAACACTTAAAACCATAGCTTTTTATAAGAAAAAGCGTTACCTAATGGAAAAAAAGTAAATTAGAAGATTTAAGAGAAGAAATTATTAAATTATCAAAATTAATAGATCAAAAACTAATGATTTTAACTAATGTTAATTGTAATGACACCGAATTCTTAAAATCAATACAAAATGATTTTTCTCAAAATCTTTATTTTACTATAAGTTTTATTGAAGGACTTCAAAAACCTGGAAAAACTTATTTTTCACATGGAATTTCTAAAAAATGTTATCATGGAAATAATTCTCCACATTTTTATCATACTTTTAACCCACAATTAAATTCTATAGTAGATATGCTTGAAGAAATATTAGTATCCATAAAATCTCAAAGAAATAAGGAAAAAGAGAATCCCAAAGAAGAAAAATTTCAAAATATAATCAACATAACAGAATTAAAAGTAAAATCACCATTGAAATTATGAATATTGAAGAAAAATTAGAAGAAGTTACAATGCTTTTTAAACAATTAAAAATGGCTCAAGAAAATAATATTATAGAACAAGAATTTCAAATAGAAGAAGAATTGGTAAATTATGAAAATATAAAAAATGAAGAACACATCCTAGATTATTCAAGTGATGAAGAACCAGCAATTCCAATACAAGTAAAAAATGAAGTTGGAACATCTAAGGATAATCAATCTCAATTTAAATGGGAAACAGGTTTTGAAAATTATGCTTTTAAAAAGGGATTTATGAATAAAGATTCAAAGTACACAAAAATACCATCAAAATACGTTCCTAAAATCCAGGAAATTGAAGGAGAAAGAATGCTCGATTTAGACTGTAAAAAGAATGAAAAAGAAATTTTCGAGAACTGGTTGAATTCCTTTTTATTAGAAGCCTTTACTAATCCAAAACTTAGTGAATTGTCTGGAAGAGATATCTGGAATTATATAGGGTTTCATACTAAGGGAACTGTAAGAGATTATATGACATCAATAGAAAATCAAATAATAGAAGAATTAGCAACAAAAACAACAGCTTATGACAAGATATTACATATAATGATGATTCTATATAAAGAATTTTTTGGAAAAAATATTATAGATCATAGACAAGAAGTCTATAATAAAGAATATCAAGAAGCAAAAAACCATTTAGCTAATATTCAGATATATGATTTATGTAATGTGGAATCTTATAGATGTGAATATAGAATACATTATTATAAATTAAAAGAAGAAGATAAAGACCATTATCTTAGTATGTATATAACAAAACTTTCATATCCTGCTAATGAATTTATAATGGGAAGATTTATAAGAGAAATAAATAGAGAGACAATTGAAAATAATTTTGGTGGAGCAACCTCTGCAATAAGAGAGGAAATAAAAGAACGTTGTATGCAAGAAGCGACTCTAAAAAGATTTGCAAATATAATTAGAATTTGCTGTCAGGATAATGAAGAAATACCTCAAAGATATGGTCTTAATAAAAATTTTCAAAGAAAAAGAAAATATCAATTTAGAAAAAGAAAATACTATCCAAACTGGAGAAAAAAGAGGTATTTTAGAAAAAGAAATAACAATAAAAATAAAAGACAAAAAATGACTATTGCCCAAACAAAAAAGAAAATTGTAAATGTTGGTATTGCCAAAAAGAAGGACATTATGCAAAGGAATGTCCAAAAAAGAAAGATAAAAAGGACCTTACCAAACAAATAGAAATTGCTAAGTCTTGTTTCATGAAACCATTAGAAGAATCAGATGATAACTTAGACTATATTTTTGAATATGTCTCAGAAACAGACTCGGAGACTGAGCAATAATGCCACATTTATTACTATAAAAATAACAGAAAAGTTTATAAATGCTTTCATAGATACTGGAGCAACACAATGCTTTGCTAGTACAAATATAAAACTTGATTGGAAAAAATTAAAGAAACCATTAAGAGTTAGAATAGCTGACAAATCAATACATAAAATTAACCAAAAAGTAGAGATGGCTAAAATATTTATTCAAAATTATAGGTTCATTGTTCCATCTATATATATGTTAGATTCTGGAATGGATTTTATCATAGGAAATAACTTTTTAAAGTTATATCATCCATTTATTCAAGAATTAACATATATAGTTTTAAAAGCCCCACACGATTCTTCAATAAATCAAAAATCAAAATGTATAAAAATACCAACCACTACTATAGATAAGATTTTAAAATTTAAAATATTTTCTATATTAGAAACATGTTATTTAAATTTATATTTTCAGATAAATATTCCAAAAAATAATCTTGAAACAAAGATAGAAGAACGTTTGGATGAAATTTGCGCTGAAAACCCTTTAGATATTAAAAATACAAATAAAGAATTAGTAAGCATTAAATTAAAAGATCTTACAAAAGCAATAAATGTTCCAAATAAAATTTCTTATTCCGCAAGAGATAGAGAAGAGTTCTCATTAGAATGTAAAGATCTTTTGGAAAAAGGAATTATAAGATTAAGTAAAAGTCCTCATGCGGCTCCAGCCTTTTATGTCGAAAATAATAATGAAATTAAAAGAGGAAAACGAAGAATGGTAATTAATTATAAGAAGATGAATGAAGCAGCTATTGGTGATGCTCATAAACTTCCAAGAAAAGATTCTATTTTAGAAAAAATCAAAGGAGCAACTTGGATTTCATCTCTTGATGCAAAATCAGGATATTGGCAACTTCGTTTAGACGAAGAAACAAAGAAATTAACTACTTTTACTTGCCCAACAAAAGAATCAACAAGTGTGTTGCTCTATGAATGGAATGTATTACCATTCGAATTAAAACAAGCCCCAGGTATTTATCAAAGATTTATGGAAGAAAATCTAAAAGAGTTAAATGAATTTGTTTTAGTTTACATTGATGATATATTAATTTTTACAAAACAAGATAAAGAAGATCATCTTCAAAAATTATTAATAGTTTTAGAAAGATGTAAAGAAAAAGGATTAGTTCTTATCAAAAAGAAAGCAAGAATAGCAAAACAAGAAATAGAGTTTCTTGGATTAATTCTATCCACTCAAGGAAAGCTAAAACTTCAACCAAATGTTTTAGAAAAGATAAATTTATTTCCTAATAAAATAGAAGATAGAAAATAATTACAAAGATTTTTAGGGTGTATAAATTATATTTCTGATCAAAGATTTTTAAAGAATATAACAGAATACACTAAAAGCTTATTCCCAAAAATAAGTACTAAAAAAGAATGGAAATAGGAAGAAAAATATAGTATGCAAATTCAAAGAGTTAAAGAATTATGTGAAAAACTTCCAGAACTTTATATTCCAGAAGAAAACGACTACTTAATAGTAGAAACAGATGCTTCAGACATATATCTAAAAGCTAAGAAAGCTGTAAAAAGTTTGGATCAAGAAAAAGAATCACTAGATTCTAAATATTCCCCAAAGTAATTACTTTGCAGGTATATTTCAGGGACTTTTACTCCAACAGAACAGAGATATACTACTCATGAAAAGGAAACTCTAGCAGCAATTAAATCTCTTAAAAAATAGAAAATTGATTTACTACCAAGAGAATTTACATTAAGGACAGATTCAAGTTACCTAACAGGTTTCATACGATATAATTTAAAAGTTGATTATAATCATGGACGATTGGTAAGATGGCAATTATTTTTGTTACAATATCCAATAAAGATTGAATATATTAAGGGTGACAAAAATATTATTGCAGATACATTAACAAGAGAAGGAGTTTGTCTACAACGCATTAGATCAAGAAATTCAAAAATATGAGCAAGAACTCGAAAAATGCAAGCATTGTCAGCAAATAAGAACACAGATCCAATCTCTCAAGAAGGCCATTGAAGCAATGAAATCAACACAACAAGCGAAACCATCAGAGTTCAGCCAGCTAAGCATGGTGGACAAATCAGGTGAAGAAAAAATTTCAGAAAATATAACAATTGCTGAAATTATTAAAAAATCCACCCAAGATAAAAAATATTATGTAATTTATAATGGCCCCATGAAAGGAGTATATGATGCCTGGGAAAAAGCAGCACCATTCACACATCAATCAAGGATAACTCATAAAGGAGGATTTTTAACACTGGAAGAGGCAAAGGAATCCTTCAGGGAATATGAAGCTCTTCATCCAGAGCAAACCCTAAAAAGAGCAGATAAAGCTCCAATTCAAACCCAGAGAACAGGAATAATAAGAAACATTCCTACAAGGGCTGAAATCAAGGAAAAGAAAAGGGTCTGTAGATCAAATCTCAGAGAAACCTTTAATATAGTCCTGAATTGGACTGAAGTAAAAAAGACAATTTTGGAATATTATCCTATTGCCAAAGAACAGCTAACAAAGCTGGTTATCTTTCCAGATGCTTCCCCATCTGACACTTATTAGTTTTTCCAGTATGGATTAATTGATACAATTTTAATTTTTAATGATCTAAAAATTATTAGTGAGTTTCCTGCAGGATTCGTTGATGCAGTAAAGAGATTTAAAAATATGATTGACAATGTAAATCCAAGGGATGTATCCCTAAAATTTACAAATAGTCAACCTATTTTTAATGAAGAAGAAGAATGCTTGGTTCCAGCACACCAAGTAATATTCATGTCCGTCTTCCCAGGAAATTTTCAACCAATTGATCAAATTCAAGATTTAACAATTTACAGTCATGAAGGAAGACTAGCCAGCACATTAACAAGGGTCTTTGAAAGAACTCAAAAAATAATGAAAGAATTTCACACAAGGATTAATTACAAAAGTAGAAATACTCTGCTTGTGTCCAGTAAAAGAAATGAAATTGAAGAAAGAGAGATGAGACTCTTGGTGGAATTTGAATCAGCATTCTATAATTTATCTGGACTTTTAGAAAAGCTCCCTGAAGGGATAAAGAGGAATCTCTGCTATTTGATAAAAGATAGAGAAGACCACAAGTGCCAGCTATGTGCCTTAGAAATATCTGAAGAAAGCAATAATGAAACGGAATCAACCCACATGATAAAAGAAGAGGACAGTGCATCTGAAGCCCACATGATAAAAGAAGAGGACAGTGCATCCGAAGCATCCCTCAACATTATTGCATAATGACGTAAGCGCTTAGGTCATAAAGCACCAATAATGTAGTTGGTTCAAGATAATAAACAATGACGTAAGCAATGACGTCATAAGAAGGGTAAGGATGGGAATTGTCCATCAGACCCAACTATTATAAATAGGTTGCTTAGGCAATTGTAGAAATCATCAGAAAACAGAAAGCAGAAGGCTAAGAGTACTCATATGCTAGAAGAGCAAGGAGGAAGCTGCCGAGGCGATTCTGTAGTCTGACAAAAAATTCCCTTAGGGAAAAATAGTTCTAAACTCCCCTCTGGAGTTAGTATCTACAATCTCCCCTCTGGAGATAAAAACACCTTATGTAAAATATACTAAATAAAGGAAGTTTTTCTCCAGAAAGGCACATCTTCGCCCTAGTCTTTTAGCTATGAATTATTTAGAAAGTTTAGAATTAATGGAAGAATATGACAATTATAGATTAACTGCTTTATTAGATAATGAAAAACAGGCTGTTCTAAAAACAGAATTAAATCTCAAATCAAATGAAAATTTTAATAAACAAAGTCTTTTAAAAGAAGTTTTTAATAGAAAAAATATAATATACTATGGAAAAATTCAACTTGAAGCCCCTATAAAGATAAAATCTGCTAATGGAGAACTTGAAATAGCTTTGATAAATGATGAAGAATTGAGTAAACAGATTGAGAAAATAAAGGATCAACAAAAAAGATCTAAAATAGGATGGATTCATATTAGTACCATACAAGTCTTAATCAAATCTACATATATGAAAGGAATTAATTCACTAATAAGTTTAGCAATCTGTGCCAAAAGAATTACTGATGACCCAATAGATCAAATAATTGGAATTGTTCATGGAAATTTGGCAAATGTAAATGTTAAATTTAATGCCCATCTTGGATATGCTATACCTTTATCAACTGAAAATCTTAGAAGATCTATAAGTTTGGCTTATAAATTTCACAGAAAGAATCTAATGGAACAAGATGATGAACCATTTTCAATTACATATGCAATAAATTATGCTTTAACAAATAGCCATCATAGTATAATATTTAAAAACAGAGAAAGAATTTATGTCGATGAATTATTTCAGAAAATTGTAAAAACAGAAATACCAAAATATAAAGCTATTGAAAACCCAGTTCTATTATTAAAAGAACCATCAAGAAAATCGGTTTCATCGAATTTTCAAATAAGAGAATCTAAAATTAATAGTCCTTTAAGTTTATCTAAGTTAAAGATTAAAGAAGAAAATTCTGAAATAAAAGAATTAACAAAAAAGGTCAAAAAATTAAATGAAACCCTAAATACTAAATTATGACAATAAATAAAGAAATATATGTAACTTATCAAGATAAGAAACAAGAGCTCTTTGAAAGAGAGAATCGTTTAAATTATTTGCAGTTTTCTGAAATAAATCAAAGAGCATTTGAAGCTCTAAAAATAATCTATAACAAGTTGAAAAGAGAAGTTGAAGAGCTAGAAAAATTAATAGAATCTCTAGAAAATAGTGATGAACCGATGATAGAGTTTGCAGAAATTCTAAAATAAACAAAACTATTTTTAGGAATTATGATAAAGCATAAAAAGATTGAAAAACCAGAAAATAAAATAAAAAGGAAAAGGGCGAAAAAATTAAAAAGTAAAATAGAGGAGTATAAAAGAGAATTAAATAATCTTCAGATCGAAATTGATGATCTTATAATAAAAAGGATAGAAATAAGAATAAACATAAACAAGTTGGAATTAAATTTAAGAAATTTATCAATGCCTGAAAAACCATATTATGATTTAAAAGAATTAAAGCTGTTGAAAGAAAAAATGAAGAATGAAATTGAAAAATTAGAAAGATATTTAGAAACAAGAGAAAGTGTAGACATAAAAGAAGTTCTTGAGGATTTGAGAAATTACATTAAAGAAAAAGACAAACAGATAAAAGATTTTATATATAATAATCCATGTAAAAAAGAATATTATAATGATAGAAATTAGAACAGGATTAAAAAACTATAAGTACGAAATCAGAATTATAAATACACATCAAGGATTAGTAATAAATAATTATATAATAAATACAAGAGAAATTATAGAAATGGTTAATACTTTAGATTACGAAGTTGCAAATTATTTTTATCAAAATCCTTTGAATAAAGCACCACCAATTGAATCTATACAAATTATAAATTTATTTGAAGCAAAATATGAAGAGTTAGTAGAAATTTCGAAAAAAGAATTAAAAAAATTGAAATTAAAAAATTGGTATCAGAGCCAAGTTAACGATTAAGGGTAACACTTTCTCTTTAAGTAACACTTTTAGTGATACGCTTTTAAATCAATAATAACCACAAAATAAAAAACGTCTTTACAAAAAGATGAAATTGACAACTTTATCAGAGTGGCCACCATTGCACAATACACATAATTCCAAAAAGCCTTTTCTTGTTGTTAGTCCCACGTTGGGCATATCAGCAAATAGAGAATTTTTTATAAAGCTTATATATTCAATCAAGTCTAGCGTGTGCCTGAGATGCATCTTTTCTCGCTGGCCTACCGTAGACGGGCACATTTTTGTGCACTGACTTATGAACCGACAATTTTTAACATGAACCGTCGGTTTTCAACGAGTTTGTTCGGTTTAATTTTTTATGCAGTTCAAACAATGAACCGAACTCAGACTTTTGATTTAATGGTTTATTAGCCGAATCAAACGGTTCGGTTTAGTTCTAACAACTATGCTAATTAGTGATTTGGCTATGTTTTTTTGTCACGTTTTTGTAGAGAAACATGCAAGCAAAATAGTTTCGTTATTGTCACATTTTTTAAGTTTGTCCGTTTCCTCTAACTCTTTCGACACATTTTAAAAGCGTGGCTACAAGGTTCCAAAAAGAAAAAGTTTTCCCTTCCCTCTTTCTTTGAAACACTGAGAGTTATACAACAATAATACCTACTACATACACTTTCTTTTCTTCAAAACACACTCTCTTCTTCGAAACAACTTCCTGAAACCTTAACACAGAGCTCATCACCCTCACGGCGGCGGCGCTCTTCACCCTAACACAGAGCTCATCGCAGGTGCTCTCACTCTCTCCCTCAATAACGCTTGTTGGGCAACCTCCCTCAAACCCTCTCTCAGAACCCCTTCGTCGGTGCTACCTCGGCTAGTTCTCCGTGCATCGACGCTCCTTCCATCTCTCCTATAAACCCATATCCCTCCTTTGGTGGTGACCCTCTCTGGTAAGGCCTTCCTCATTGCTCACTCTTTATCGTAAACCCTCCGTCGACGCTCACTCACTCTCACAAACCCTCAATTGTCGCTCTTCACTCCATGATTCAGCACCCGTCGTTTTTCCATCTCCCTCTCTGAAGTCATCGCACCCCCGTCTCCCTCTCCCTCACTCGTCGCACCTTCGTCGGTCATGTTCAGCGTTTCACAGTGCCGTGTAAATTATTTGGTCAAATTTTTCTTGATTTGATTATTTGTTTTTGAATTTAATTTTTTGTTTTGATTTTCTTGGTTCTTTATTTTTTCTGATTTTTCTAAACTTCTATTTTCTGTTCTATTCTGATATTTGGTTTAGGATTTTTTTCTAAATTTCTTGATATTTGGTTTTGTTCTGCTGTAGCTGTGGTAGTGTGGAAGGGTGTTGCAGTAGAAATTTACTTATAAAGGAAAAAATATTCTATTATGTATGAAGAAGTAACGCAAGTTCAATGGAATAGTAAATTGACAAGTACTAAATGATGTGATAATAACAATTGAAGTCATAAAGGAATTAAGGAATATAAGTTCAGCTGCATCTCAGCTACAACGAGCATCCATCAAGGAACCTAGAAAGGGAGAAAGAGGTTTAACAAGTAGGAAATGGGATAGCAGGGAGAAGAATAGAAGAATAAAAGGTTCAGAGAATTTGTCATCAGGCATGGGGGAAGAGAATTTACCACAACATACCTAAAGAGCATATCCTTGCAACCTCCTGCTAATAACCTTGTCTCTGGTACTATGCCTTGGTCCCTCTCATCCTGATCAATTGCCACGTGTCCCGTATTTGTAACTAACTCAATGTTACAATTTGTGATGCTCCCTTCATGCACCTTCCCCTTTTTATTAATAACCATAACATTACCCTCCTCTTGAACAAAAACCTTGTCCTCAAGATTGAAAGTGGGGTAAACATGTCAAAATTTGTTAGCTTCTTCCCAAGTAACCTCAGCACCCGCATCTTTCCCCCACTGAACCTGAACTTCT